>NC_133335.1:221553110-221614597 GCF_042186555.1 Aquarana catesbeiana
ATTCTTTCTTTTTTCTTCAGCTTCAGACTGTGACAAAGCAATAGCCAGCTGCAGCTCCTCCTCCTCCTGCAGAGCAGATTCGTCCCTCTTGGGCGGTGTCTACAAACAGGACATTCAGGGGAATTAAAAAGGACTTACGAAAAAAAAATACACATTGTACAGGGATATTCCATATGATGGCTTATATCCACAAATGTTTACATTCAGTGGTAGATACATGATCACGTTTTTATTGTTGTCTGTGCCCCTGCTGAGGGAGATGAGACGCTTTCTTCTGGTGACAATTTTCGCAGACAGAAAATTAAGGGAAATCCACCTTTTTTTTTTTTTTTTTTTTTTTTTTCATCGGAGCAATAGGCAAGAGACAATCACCCAATGCGGGCATATCTTTCTCTGACAACTGTGGCCATACGTTATACAATTTCCCTTTAGATTTACCAAAACATAAATTATGAGATGAAACCTACACACTTTCAATTTGTATGCAATCAGGCAGGCCCTTGCACTACATAGTTGAAGGTAAATCTAAGGAAATTGAATAAGAAAAATGTATAATATATGGGCAACTTAAAGCGGAGTCCCTCCTATCTTGACAGGTACCCAGCTCCCACTACCAGCGCGGTCCGTCTAGGGGGACTCCAGCGGAAGTTTTCCTTCCCCCTCCCCCTCCTTGTAATTGTCTGGGACACGTCACAGGTTCCAGAAAATTGTCCCAGCCACTGAGGAGGCACAGCACCACTCACGCATGCGCATGGTGCACACGGCTGTCAAGCCGCAAGCTGTCACAGCCAGGTGCCACACTAGTGATGCTGGCGCTAGGAAGGGGCAAATCTGGCCTTTAATAGAAAAGTGCCAAGAAGAAAGCCATTGTTGAAAGAAAGCCATAATAAGTCCCATTTGCAGTTTGTGAGAATCCATGTGGAGGACACAGCAAACATGTGGAAGAAGGTGCTCTGGTCAGATGAGACCAAAATTGAACTTTTTGACCTAAAGCAAAACACTATGTGTGGGCGGGAAACTACACTGGCACATCACCCCGAACACACCATCCCCACCGTGAAACATGGTGGTGGCAGCATCATGTGTGGGGAGTGCTGTTTCTTCAGCAGGGACAGGGAACTGGTCAGAGTTGATGGGGAAGATGGATGGAGCCAAATACAGGGCAATCTTAGAAGAAAACCTGTTATCGCGGTACACACGACTGGACTTTCCGGCAGAAAAGGTCCGACGGAATCATTCAATCGGACATTCCGATCGGACTTTTTCTTTCGAAAATTCTGACTGACCTAGAAACAGAACGTGTTTTAAATCTTTCCGACGGAATCAGTTCCTATCGGGAAAACCGCTCGTCTGTATGCTGTTCCGATGGACCAAAAACGACGCAAGGGAAGCTATTGGCTACTGAACTTCCTTTTTCTAGTCCCGTCATACATCATCGCGTTCTAAACTATCTGACTTTGGTGTGATCGTGTGTAGGCAAGTCCATTTCAGCGGAACTCCGTCGAAAAAACCCTCAGAGTTTATTCTGAAGGAAAAACTGGTCGTGTGTACATGTCATTAGAGTCTGCAAAAAGACTTGAGACTGGGGCGGAGGTTCACCTTCCAGCAGGACGACCCTAAACATACAGCCAGAGCTACAATGGAATGGTTTAGATCAAAGCATATTCATGTGTTAGAATGGCCCAATCAGAGTCCAGACCTAAATCCAATTGAGAATCTGTGGCAAGACTTGAAAATTGCTGATCACAGATGCTCTCCATCCAATCTGACAGAGCTTGAGATATTTTGCAAAGAAGGATGGGCAAAAATGTCCCTCTCTAGATATGCAAAGCTGGTAGAGACATCCCCAAAAAGACTTGCAGCTGTAATTGCAGAGAAAGGAGGTTCTACAAAGTATTGACTCCGGGGGGCGCCATACAAATGTACCCCCCACACTTTTCACATATTTGTAAAGAAAAATTCCTTCCACTACACAATTATGTGGCCACTTTGTGTTGGCCTAACACATAAAATCCCAATAAAATACATTTTACGTTTTTAGTTTTACCACGACAATATGTGGAAAATTTCAAGGGGTGTGAATACTTTTTCAAGGCAAAATATTATATACACACACAGGGACACCTGCCTTTACACGCACATGAACTTTAATGGCGTCTTAGTCTGTATATTGGCCCAATATTGAGTTGGCCCACCCCTTTGCAGCTATAACAGCTTCAACTCTTCTGGGGAAGGCCGTCCACAAGGTTAGGAGTGTGTCTATGGGAATGTTTGCGCTTCTGGAAGAATGGTCAAACACTCCCATAGACACACTCCTAAACCTTGTGGACAGCCTTCCCAGAAGAGTTGAAGCTGTTATAGCTGCAAAGGGTGGGCCAACTCAATATTGAACCCTACCGACTAAGACTGGGATGCCATAAAAGCTCATGTGCGTGTAAAGGCAGGCGTCCAAAGACTTTGGCAATTTAGTGTATATATACATACACACACATTACAGTACACATAATATATACCCACACACACATACATACACACACATTTACTACAGAAGTAATGGAGAGACTGTGGAATACACCTAGATGACATTTGTTAAAAAATGGTCTATTATACTGGGGTATACAATGCACTAATATGGAGGAATGCTGCACTGCCAAGTCGAACAATCAAATTCTGTATATACAGTGACTTCCTTACAAAAATTCCGATTTGGCGTTTCATCTGCAACCACCTCCTGTGACCAATCTTCCCTGAATCTTGGGCTCCCCAGGATTCCCATCCTCCTCCTTCTACGGACTACTATTTGACAATTTTTTGTGGAGCACCTAAATTCCATCGGTTGGTTTCTGTTGGGGCGATATGTTTTAGAAACCGGTAGTAGAATTAACCCCCTGAGAGAGACTATTGCTATTCGCAAGTTGAAACGCGCTGGGGTTTTATACTTGTACACCTGGCACCTAGTTTGGGAGTACCGAAAATGGGATTTTGTTGTTACTCACCGTAAAATCCCTTTCTCTTTGTTCATTGACGGACACAGCTGCTTCTGTTTTAATCTTATTTTATTAAGGTTTTCAAATATAAAAAGGAGAGATTAAGTTTACAATAAACAGAAAGATTCCAGTGTAAAAAAAACAATTACATAAATTCAAAATGCGGACGGACACAGCTGCTTCTTCTTAATCCATGACCAATCAGGTTTTAGAGCCCCACCTACAGGAGTAGGACACTAGACAGAAAAAAAAGACTCGGCACCTCCTAGGGTCAGTCTTCTCTGGGTATAAAACACCCCTCTCTGCTATAGAGCAGTGGTTCCCAACCCTGTCCTCAAGTACCCCAACAGGCCATGTTTTGGGAATTTCTCTTAGATAAAATAGGCTGTCCAAAATACCAAGACATTGACTCTGATTTAAAGCAATCTGTGCAAGATAAAGGCAAACATGGCCTGTTGGGGGTACTTGAGGAAAGGGGATGAGAACCACTGCATAAGCTCCTAAGCAGTGCACAATGAAGGGTGGGCAAGCCAACCAATAGAGAAAAAAAAAAAATCTAGTGCAACATGCCCTAAACAGCTGCCTGAAAAACTTACGGCTAAAACTAGCATCCGGGGATGCAAAACACATCAATCTTAAAGAATTAAGTAACGTGTGCACTGACGACCAGGGTGCTGCTTGGCCAAACTTGAGAAACAGATGCCTGATGTCAGAACACCAGGGAGGCGCTAACCGCCCTGGTGGAGTGCGCCATAACAGGGAAGGGAGGATCCCGCCCCTTTAATGGCATATGCCTGCACAATCGTCAGCCAAATTCAACGAGAAACAGGAGGCAGAGAGACCTCCATCAAAAAACAAACAGAAAACCCCAACACTGACCTAGTTTGTCTGATAAAAGGTCCAAAGATGTGAGTGAAATGTCTAGAATTTGTGGAACTGAAAATAGTTACGCAACCTATTTATAAAACAGTGTCTCTTATATATTCCGTCTGGATGAGAGAGACAAAAAAAAAAAAAATCAATGTGAAATGTCTGTAGTAATCCCATTGGAAACAGGCAGCCTGCTCTGGGGTCAGGGAACTCAAACTGAAACAGAAGAGGGGAAGAGGAGAGTAAACTGCTTTAAAATATTGGTCGTCTTGGCACCCCTCTCCCCCTTCCCCCTTCAGAAGAGGCTTCCACGCTTTTTTGCAGACCGTCTGTAGCATAAAGGATACAGTCGGACCACCGAAAGAAGCTGGTGAATTGCGCAAGTCACATCCAGGAGTGCAAGGTCACCTCCTTGGGTGCAACGGCCGAGGAAACAGAGAAGGACAATCTCCTCATTCAAGTGAAAATCCCACACCTTCGGCAGAAAGGAAGGGGAGGTTGAAGCAACACCCTGTCCACGTGCAAGTCCACATTAAGCGGCTTACAAGACAAGGCCTCCATTCCGACACCCGCCGCGCCAAGTGAGAGCGACTAAGAAGGCAACTCTCTGCAAGAGCGTAAGCAAGGGAATATCCCAGATGCTCTGGTAGAGAGGCTTCTGAGGAGCTGACAAGACTAAATTAAAGTCCCACAGTGGCAACAGGGAACAGCACAGGGGGCGGCATATGACGAACCCCTTCAATAAAAGTGCAGACCAAGGAATGCATGGTCAAAGAACGTGAAAGGAAACAGCGAGAACAAAGACTTGATCGTGATCAAAGCAAGTTTCTGATATACGCCACGTTGTATGAAGGACAACACTTGAGCCATTAAGAAAAAGCAAGGCTGGAACCTCAAGGCTTGCATAACCAAAAGATAGAGGCCCTCCAGGTGCTATGATAAATCTTTTGGAAGGTAGACTTATGACCCTTTAAACACAGCCAGGATCACCGAAGCAGACAACCCCCTGCCCTTTGGAACCCAGCTTTCAATAGCCACGCCATCAAAGCCAGCGACGGAAAGCAGGGAAGAACACCAGCCCCTGGGACAGAAGGTCTTCCTGAAGAGGCAGCCACCAGGAAGCGAGTGCCACCAACAGCACCATGTCAGCATACCATGGACAACTGAGACCTGTCCGGAGACACCAGGATGACTGGGATCCGTTCGGCCTCTATCCAGCGCAACAGATGAGGTATGAGACGAAGGGGCAGAAAGGCGTAAATAAGATTGTACTGATCCCACGGCGCCACTAGCGCATCTTTTGCGATTGCCAGAGGATCCTACAATCCAGCACCGCTGGATTCTCGTGTTTCTCTGAAGATTGAATTTCGCCACCCTGATAGCCTTGTCCGACTGGAACCTGATCGGTAGACCCGTTAGGCCAGTGGTTCTCAACTCAGGACCCACTAACAGGCCAGATTTTAAGTATTACCTTGGGGAGATGCAGACTAGAATACTGCAATCACTGAGCAGCAAATTATATCACCTGTGATGTATTTCTGTTATCTTGCAAACCTTGCCTGTTAGAGGGTCCTGAAGACAGGAGTTGAGAACCACTGCTTTAGGCTATTCATCCACTGTGTCAACCTGATTGCCCGAAGCTCCAGAACATTGATGGGCAAGTGGGCATCCTCTGGAGTCCAGCAACCCCAAGCAGAGTCTGATCCCAGGACTCCTGACGAGCCTAACATTCTGGCATTTGTCGAGACTACAGTCCAGCAAAGGGGAAGGAAGGACTTTCTGTTCCGGGGGGGCAGAGAACGCAACCACCAGAGGAGGGAGGCCCACATTGACTGCTCCAGGTGATTCCGAATGTCCAAGGTAATGGGAGACCTGTGCAATTTGGATACAATTTCCTTCTGCTGTGTTCTCGTATGGAAATGAGCAGACAAGACCGCCTTGAAGGTAGCCACCATCAGGCCTAAAACCTACATGCAAAAGCACAGGGAGGGCCGCCTGCAAGCCCAGAGCTGCTGGACCGCAGACCAGACCGTCCAGGGTTTGTCCAGCAGGAGGAACACCTTGGCCTGCTCCGAATCGAGGCTCAGCCCCAAAATACTCCAAGCACATGGATGGTGTCAACGCAGACTTCCTAAGGTTCAGGATCCACCCGACTTCCTAGAGGGAACGTATGGTGATCTCCACCATGCCCAACAGGAACTAGCAAGTCTTTGCCCGTGGGAGCAAGTCATCCAGGTAACACATCACAGCGATCCCCCATTGTCTCAGCAAGGCCAGGACCAGGGCCAAGACCTTGATAAACACCCGAGAGAGCGGAGACCAGACCGAAGGACAGCGCTACAAATTGATAATGTGTATCCCCAATGGCAAAGCGTAGGCATAAGCAGGTAAGCATCCTTGATGTCTATGCACTAGAAAATTCCCCTGGTGAAAGGAGGCCACCCCCAAACGAATGGATGCCCTCTTGAACTCGAGGACCCGCACAAAAGCATTGCAGGCCTTGAGATCCAGGATCTGGTGAACACTGTCCATCTTGAGGACTGTGAACAGATTGGAACAAAATCCCCAGCAGAGCTCTGACTCAGGTACTGGGACAGTCACTCCTCGAAGGAGCAGATCCTGCACAGCCCCGTACAGAGCCCACAGATGGACCAGCGAGATCTGCAGATTGGAGGGAAAGAACCTGTCTGGCGGAAAGGATGAAACTATTTTTTAGTCTGACAATGATTTTTCCAGGGGCCTGGAGATCAGCAAAGGTGAGCCCCCACTCTGGATAGGGATGGGGGCAAACCTACAGGCTGAGGAGGACTTATCCACAGGAATAAAGGGCTTTTGGGGCTAGGGGCAGGTAGCTCCACCTGTATGTGTCCCGAAAGGTTTGGAGCCCTTAACTGAGGACCCAGCCTTCTTGCATGGTTCCTTTCCCTTCTTGGTCTAAAGGGAGGAAGTTACTCTTGCTACCCTTAAGATTCTTGAAAAGATCATCCAATGTAGTGCCAAACAGCTGGTCTTCCTTGGAAGGCTTTTTTAGAAGTCTGGTCAGCAAACCAACATTTGAGCCAAAGGACCTGCCTTAGAACCACAGCTGAAACGGATAGTTTGGAGAGAAGTGGGGCCGCTTCACGGGATGTGTCAAAATGTATTGCAGCCCCTGGCCCAACTGGTCTGCAAATTCCATATACACTTGAGGCATCTGGCTGAAAGTCAAGGCTTGTCACTAAACATTGGCCCATTCTGTCAGTGTCTAAAACGCCAGAGCTGTGGCCAACAGGGTCCTTAAAGAAGGGAGATTCCTCCACCGGATGATAGGTGGATCCACCACCAGCGGAGTAGTTTACTTCTTCAGAAGGGCCTCCTCAAAGGGTAGCATACCGCAAAGCACTTAGGAAGTATAACGGACACCTCTAGCAACCCCAGGTTTTCTGGACAATTTTGTCAAAATATGCGGGATAAGGAGAAACCTTAGCAGCCTGAGCTGGCTTGTGCATACCAAAGCGGACAGGCACCACAGCAGATGTTCCCACCGAATCCATAATTTTAAGCATCTCCAGCACAGCATCAATGAGAGCAGCGACTAGCGCCTTCTCTTGTGCAGCGACAGAGGCGGAGGACCTATCTTCCCCATCTGAGGAATTAGGGTGTATGTCATCTGGATTCGCAGCAATGCGTAACCGGCGGCGGAGCCCGATTTGGGCTTAGAACAGTCCGAGGAAGAGGGTAATGGCGGGGTGCGCTTCTTGCTCGCCTCTGAATGTCGCCTCCACAGCGAGGGAGAGTGCTCTTGAGACCCCATAGGTGCTGCAACCAGGGACCCCACAAGGTTCTAACCAGAGACCACCCCGGGCTGGCCAGCAGAGAGAGAGAGGGAACCCCCAGAAAGGACCACCAGTGACTACAGGGGTCACCCATGGGCGCTCCACAAATTTCAGGGACCGCCCCCCACACCCTCTGACCCTCAGAAGGACAGGGCCGCCGCCGCGGGCTACAGGAAAATGGCCACTCAGTACCTTCCCTAGCCAGCTCACATAGGCTTTACAGGCATAGGGTACACGACAAAATAGTCGCCAAGCATGGCCAGCAGTGAACAAGACCGGGAATATCTTCAAGCCAAGGGAAAATGGTGGCTAGGGCTCCACAAACATGGCCGCCAGCCAATCAGGGCCACATGGTGGCCGCACGTGAGCTTGTGAGCTCCCAGAGGGGAGGCAGAGAAGGTAGGCGGCACCCCCAGCGCAGGAGAGCCCTGGGACACCAAAGCAGGACGGACGGACATAGGACAGTCACAGAGGGAGTAGGTAGCAGAGGGGCCCAGTAACTCTCATAAGCAGCATGCATGACCGACTGGCTTGAACCTGCACCCCCCCACCCCCTCACCGCGGGCAGCAAGGACCCTGATGCACTGAATCTGGTAAGCTAGCGGGGGGGGGGCCTGCAGGACTGACCACCCCAGGGAGTATTCACGCCCACACCGCGTCCAGATACGGAAAGGAGGGGAGCATCTACTTACCAATCCAGGGGAATGTGAAGGGTAAGGCTCCCTTGACAAATCCACCTCTCCACCAAAGTGGGGGGGCTGTCGGCCAGGGGTAACGCTGTGACACAGACTATAGGCACCCAGTCATGTGTCTCCGCGAGATGTTTAGCTCGCAGGCCGCCCCGGTCCAGGATGGGGCAAAGTCACGGCCAACTAAGCGCGGAGCTAGCAGTCTGCACATGCTCACTAGTCAGACTGGGGTAACCACTAGATCTAGATAATCCAGCCCATTCCCCAGCCTGACTGTCCATAAAAAAGGAAAGAAAAAAATGGTGTGGGACCACAATTCCCAGCAGAAAACAACATGTCCATACTCCTGAAGACACTAGACAGGAATGACTGGAAGCCTATAGCAGAGAAGGGGTTTTATACCCAGAAAGGACTGCCTATAGGAGGTGTTGAGTCTTTTTTCTGCCTAGTGTCCTATTCCTGTAGCTGAAGCTATAAAACTCTGTTTGGTCATGGATGAAGAAGAAGCAGCTGTGTCCATCAATGAACATAAGAGAAACACGGTTTAATTGATGGTTTACCATCATTTGTCATGTGGTTTTAGCTTTGTATATGTATATTTTGTGTTTAAATAGCCCATATTGAGATTTTTAACACTTTGATGTCAATAAAAGCTTTGTAATTTTTTAATTTCATGTGTGTATATAGTGGGTGCCTAAAAAGTCCTGTTCTTTTCCCCATGTTTTATTTGTTATCATTGTGTTGGGACCACAACTATAGTTGGGTCTGATGTAGAGTCATGTATTTAGAAGGATTATGTATTCTTATAGGTAAAAGCACCTTGGCAGGTAACTTAGCCCGCACTGGGGATTTTTCAGTTTTGTTTTTTATAGTTTTACTGAAGCCCCTTGGAAAGAGAACGCACAAGCTTTCTATTTCTTGGAAGCCAACAAGGAGAGAATACATCTTGTTTGACTCTACTCTCCACCACAGCCTTTGTCATCTGCTTTTTAGGGGACAAAGAACACTGGCTGTGGTGGATGGAAATCTAAAAAGGTAAGATCTTATGCCTGGTACACAGAGGAAGTTTTTCTTCGTTCAGCCCAGCAGGCTTAATGGAAACAAAAAAACTGAGGAGGTTGCTGTACTAACTAATGTAATGTTAGTACAGCGATCGCCCCCGCTGTGCTATTGTGTTCTGACCGGGGGGGGGGGGGGGCGACTGCCCCCCCTGCCAGAACACAGCGGTCAGTGCTTCCAGCCATTGACTGCACACGCTGATCGGATGCCGATTGGTTGCTGGTTTTCCAGCATGCTTGTTCGACAGAGGCCGGTCACGAGACCGGCGTCTGTTGGACGAGGAGCTGTACACCCAGGCCAAAATTCGGCCGATAACTGCCAAACCATGTGTAACTAGCTTTACTACTGGCATCCCTGTGAGCAACAACTTTGATAAAACATCAGATAGCTATCTTTTTAAAAAGTTAGTCTGAAACAGTTCAATTGAAAATCCACACTTGTAATTCTCACCTGCGATTGCTGAGACAAAGGGCTGGTTAAGTATTCTGGGGGCAGTTCCCCGCTGGTGGCAGACTTTCCTTCTCCCTTCCTGCAACAAGAGAAAAAAAAAAAGAAATGAGACAAAGATAAATAATTGCCCCCTACCCACAACCCTTGCCCGGTGGGGGGCTTATTGGAATCTGGAAGCCCCCTTTAACAAGGGGACCCCCAGACCCCGGCCCCGCCTCCTCCATGTGAATTGGTAACGGGTACATTGTACCCCTACCATTTCACAAGAAAAAGTAAAAAACTGTAAAAAAAAGACAGGAGACACTTTGGGATAAGTCCTTTTATTAAAAAAGAGAAAAAAAAAAAAACTGTCCCGCGATGTATATCCCATCTCACGCCTCCCAACGAGCCGAAAAAAAAAGCCACAAAAACAGCTCCGCCTCCATGGGAGGCTCCCGCTGAGTGGCGCTTCTTCTCGATGACAGCTGTTATATAGCTGAGGGCAGGGCCATTCAGTGACGTAAACGGGCGACCCTGCCTTCCTCTGACGTCACGTGGCGAGGATCATCCGTTTACAAAAGTCTCCCGCCTGCAGACCCCCAAAACCACCGAGCAAGGGTTGTAGGGATGAGGCCCAAAAACATGGAGACAAGATGCTTTGGGGGGCTACTCCAAAGCACACTCCCCAAGTTGAGGGCATGTGGCCTGGTACAGTTCAGGAAAGGTGGGGGGCGCTCTCTTGTCCCCCCCTCTTTTCCTGCGGCCTGTCAGGTTGCGTGCTCGGATAATGGTCTGGTATGGATTTTGGGGCGGGGGCTACGCATTTTTTTTTTTTTTTGGTGCAGGGTTCCCCTTAATATCCACATCAGACCTGAAGGGCCTGGTATGGGTTTTGGGGGGACCCCCATGCAATTTATTTTTTTTTGGTTCGGGGTTCCCCTTGATATTCATACCAGACCCAAAGGGCCTGGTAATGGACTGGGGGGAACCCATGCCGTTTTTTTCAATGATTTTTTGCTATATTGCAGAAACCCGACAATTCATTACAGCCGCGATCAGATTTAAATAACTTTTTTCCTTTAGAAATGTCATGTTGCTGTGGTATTGTTCTAAACACGGAAAAACTGCGCCACTTTACAGGCATACTATAGACACCCCCAGGCACGATATTTAAAGGAATATTTAATTTTTATTGTTTCACTTTAAGCATTACTAAAATCACTGCTCCCGAAAAAAGTGAAGTTTTTAAAACTTTTTTTTGCATTGATCCATGTCCCCTGGGGCAGGACCCAGGTCCTCAAACACTTTTTATGACAATAACTTGCATATAAGCCTTTAAAATGAGCACTTTTGGTTGTTTATGTTAGTGTCCTATAGACTTTAACGGGGTTCAGCGGCTTTCGAATTTGCCGCGAACACCACATATTGTTTGGTGTTCACCGAACGACCAAAGTTCAGCCAGAACTTGTGCTCGGGCCAAACCATTCACCCCTCCCTAATGGCAACCTAGCCACGTTCTGTACACAGATAGTGTATAGAACACCCCCAGAAATTGAATTTCCTGCTTGTGTGATTGGTCCACTGATTTTCTTAGAAGTCTGCACTAAGATACAAAGTAAGATTTTGGGCATCCTTTGCAACAAACGTCAGATTATTCCTCATTAGAACCCTGCAAATGCAACAGCTGCCCACTAAAGAAAAAGTCACTACCATTCAATTTCACTCATGGACACAGACAAACAAACGGCTATTTCTTCAGAATAACAAAAAGGTAGGAATCTGCAACAAAGTTTGTTAAAATCCTTGCAATGTACTTAGACCACCCAGAAGGGAGTGTTGTTTTACTTAAAGTGGAGGTCCGCCCACCACTGCAAAATTTAAAAGCCAGCAGCTACACATACTGCAGCTTCTGGCTTTTAACAATAGGACACTTACCTGTCCTGGAGTCCAGCGATGTCAGCACCGCAGCTGATGTTTCCATCAGCTGTCGTGTGCTTCCGCTGCCATTGCGGGTAAGGGAACTCGGCAGTGCAGCATTACGGCTTCACCCAGGAAACCCTACTGCGCATGCACAAGGCTCTGCTCCTCTCTCCTACTGGCCCGGAGACAGGGGGAGGAGGGGGGAGCCGAGCAGTGACATTGATAGCCGCGACCGTGGCTCCCGGAAGTAGGAACAGGATACCTGTATCATGTTCCCCCCAAAAGGTACCAAATGTGGCACCGGAGGGGGGGGTTGGTTAACAAATGAGCTTTACTAAAGCGTTACTAAACCCACAACAGTAAAATCAGTCTGTATATGCAGTAAAGCAAGTTTGTTATACTCACTGTGGAACCTAAGGGGTTAATCCTCCACATTGTGTAAAAAGGCTGTTTGATCCTTTATGCACAGATCCTCCCCAATACATCTCTGGATAAGAGTTAGTGGAGTCAGTCTGCACATGCTCAGTTTGTTGTGTATTGCTAGTTTTTTTTTCCCTCTAAGGAGGGTGCATGTGATCAGCCCAGGGCCGATCAGACAGAGGGTCAGGGGGCCTACATCCTCATAGGACAATCAGTGCAGAATAAAAACTCCTCCTACAAGTTTTAACCAGACACTGATAGAAGTCACAAGACTGCTATATACGGCTGACGAGAAAAGGTATTTAGCAGTTTATATTAAAATAATTGCATTTCCATGTTCTGTGTACTGTGGGAGACCAGACATAGTGACTGCAGGGTCCTGGGGAGACCAGGTACAGTGACTGCAGGGTCCTGGGTTTAGTAACCCCTTAAAAAAAAAGTGGAGTTACTCTTTAATGTCAGCTATTGTTTCACCTCTGGCACTTACTTGTTCAAATGTTCATAGCAAGGCTCGCACACGCGTACTTCTTTCTCAATACCAAACTTGGGGATGGTGGAGTACTTTGAAGAGCATTTCCCACAGAAAATCTGCCCACAGGCTCTACAGTGATGCTGCAAAAGAAAAGATAGATTTGTGAAAAAAAAAAAAGAGGCTGAGCAGATGGGAACAAAGGGGCAGCAAAACAAAAAAAATAAATAAATGCTACACCTACCTTCCGCGTGACGACTCCAAACTGAACACGGCAACGATGACACTCCTCGGCATCTACCCACTCAGGGGCCTACAGAATAAAAGACAGCCAGTCAAGATTCAGCTTTTCCTTTCAGTGCTACATTTCACCACCCAAGAATAAAGCAAAAGTATCATTCTGAATGCACTCACGCGCTCTGCAGCAAACATGGCGTCACTCTCCTTGAACTCAGGAAAGTTGTGTCCTAAAGAGGGAAAAAGCCACAGAAACATTAAATCTCAAAAATGTCAGAAGTGTGTTAGTGTGCATCAAAAACGTAATTTTATTGCTGCCCGTGTCCCTATCGGTAAGATTTTTTTTCCTCACTTCTTGTCCTGATAGAAAGTATGGGGAAATCTCAACAATAGGGACACAGACAATAAAAAACAAAAAGCACATTTTTAGTAGAGTGGGAAGGGTTAAAGTCAAACTTAAAGTGATACTAAAGGTTCATTTCTTTTTTTTTTTTTTTTTTTTTTTTTTAATAACAAACATATCATACTTACCTCCACTGTGCAGCTCGTTTTGCACAGAGTGGAACCGAACCTGCTCTTCTGGGGTCCCTCGGCGGCTCTCTTGGCTCCTCCTCACATCAGATAACACCCTGTTATCTGATGTGAGGGACCCCAGAATAAGCGGGGGGGGTTTAACTTGCGGGCGCGCTCCTGAGTCCAGCATTCGGCGTTCATAGACGGCGTGGCGTCATTGGATTTGATTGACAGCAGCGGGAGTCAATGGCTGCGCTGCTATCAATCTATCCAATCAACAGCCGAGAACCCCCTAGCAGAGAGACAGCGCGTCCCTGTGGGACAAGTTCGAGGGCTCAGGTAAGTAAAACGGGGGAGCTGGGGGCCGGTCACTGACAGGTGTTTTTTTCACCTTAATGCATAGGATGCATTAAGGTGAAAAAACACAAACCTTTACAACCCCTTTAATGTTTACTGTGCCTTTAACCACTTGCGGACGGAAGGCCCCACACAGGCAAAGCTGCCCTTTTCTGGGTTTAAGGCGCACACTAATGACACTGGCTGGAAAGGGGTTAACATATGGGGGCAGTCAAAGGGTTAAAGGGGTTGTAAAAGGTAAAAGTTTTTTCACCTTAATGCATTCTATGCATTAAGGTGAAAAAACATCCGACAATACCGGACCCCCCCCCCCCGTTTTACTTACCTGACCCCTCGAAAGTCCTGCGCTCGCCCCCGACATCCTCTTCGCCGCTCAGCCTGGCCGTTGACTGGTTACAGTGGATGGATTGAAAGCAGCGCAGCCATTGGCTCGGGGGGGGGGGGGCGGGGCCGAGTGATACAGTGGGGCGGGGGGGGCGGGGCCGAGTGATACAGTGAGCGGCTATGGCCGCCGGTTGTATCACAGGAGCGCGCCCGCAAGCACTCAACAACATGCGAGGGAGCTCGCATGAAGGTGTTGAGTCCTTGCGGGGGGGAGCCGAGACAGCCGCCGAGGGACCCCAGAAGACCAGGATCGGGGCCACTATGTGCAAAACAAGGTGCACAGTGGAGGTAAGTATAACATGTTTGTTATTTAAAAAAAAAATTTTTAGTGATCCTTTAATTCTGTGCCTAACAATGTGTAATATGTGTAACGTTTGCTGCTTTTACTTTACTGTGTTACTTCTTTCTGCTTTGCAGGGAGAGGAAACAGACAGATCGCTGTTCATGTACACAGTGTTTTTGTAAACACAGGACTCTGTGTAGGATTGGCCACAGCCAATTGGACAAAATCAGACTTGTGCCTTGTCTAATCACAGCACAGGTTGGCAGAGGATTGGCGCATGTGAACCCGAAGGAAGGCCGCAACACTACAACTTTCTGGGGTTTCAGAGAGAAAGGAATAATGTCAGTTCCTCTCTCTCTGTACAGGGCAGCCATCGCTACCGGCCACGCCGCTCCCAGGTGGGACCCCCTTCCACCACCTGCAGAAGTAATCTGCATTACTGGGAATCGCCAGCTGAAAAGATTGATACGGGGATGATGCTTGTAGGGGCAGGCATCATCCCGGTATAGCCACCGAACCCCGAAAATGTCCATGGACGTCCTACAGGAAGGAAGTGGTTAAGCAACTGCTGCATAACATCTCTATTCATTTACAAGGGGGAAAAAAGAACGCTGAACAAATAAAAAAAACAAAAACACAAAATGTACTACGAGCAACAAACATACAATGTACACAGTGTCCTCTATAGCAGGGTGGTCCTCCTTACCTTCCACCTTCATGATCTGATAAGTGTCCTGCACAACTTTATACTTCGGCTCGTTGCGGAAGGCGTGGGCCCAGGCCTGGATTAGATACAGGATCTTGTTCCGAACGTTCGGTTCCACTACTCGCTAAATAAAAATAATAAAAAAAAAAAATTGATAATTCACTAACAAAACTTGCTATCTTATTAATGAACACTGAGTTCAGGGCACTGTTATTGCGTCTTCTATCTAAAAGGACAAGATCTGAACATTCTGATTCAGAGTGAGTCAGGTAAGTCAGGAAGTTGTGAAAGAGTCACAAGACTTTCCTCCCAGGAGTCACTTGATAGGGGAAAAACAACCACTAATGAGAAGAGGCACGCTTGAAAATGGGCGGAGTTTCTGGAGACAAAGCAAACTCTGACCCAGGAAGTATCAGTAACTGAATGACTTTTCTGCTGTATGTGCGTCCTTACCTTCTGGAGTTCCTTCAACTCTTCCATAGTTTGCTTATTTGCCACTTCATCGTGTACGGTTGAGCCACAGTTTTTCACCACAGACTCTAAAACCTGCCAGAGTAAAGCAAAAATCAATGCAACATAAATCTGTAAGTGTAACCAAAAGCTTTAGCAACACAGAAAAAAAAAAAAAAAAGTATTAAACAATAAGATTATAAATTACAAAATGATTCAGCTTTTGTTTTTTTTATAAAGCGCAGCTCCACCTAAGGCTCCATTCTCAATTGTGCAATTTGTCATGCGACTTTGGACATCAAAGCCGCTTGACAAGTCGCACCCTATTCTTTTCAATGGCACCTGTCCGAATTGGTGTGACTTAAAAGTGTTGGGATCCGTATCCAGCCATCCACTTGCTCAGCAGGGATCGCTCCGTTGATCCCGCTGAGCCGGCCGATGACAAGTGCAGGGACGGACCTGTCAGATCTCCGCTCTCCTCTATGGGGGGGGGGGGGGTTCGGATGATTACGAACCGCCTGTCCGTTTTCATCCGATCTGCCAGACAGATGGAAAATAGGACATCCATCCTTCTGGATTTTGCGGATCGGATGTCAGCGGACATTTCACCGCTGACATCCATCGCTCTATAGAGATGTATTAAGCGACCGTTCACATCCGCTGAAAAAACTGACAGACAAGATTAAAGTCATTTTTTTTTTTTAAATTATTAAAATAACAAAACGTTAAATTTACCTGCTCTGTGCAGTGGTATTGCACAGAGTGGCCCCGATCCTCCTCTTCTGGGGACCTGGTGGCGATCTTGGCTCCTCCTCCTCTTTTTAGCACTACCACAGCCATCTGCTGGCTATGGGGAGAGCACAGTCTGAGCACTACTGACCTGTGTGTTTATGGAGCCGCACTCCATAGACTTTTACAGTGGGACTGACCGCCCCCTACTTCCTCTGATTGACAGCAGCAAGAGCCAATGGCTGCTTCTGCTGCTCGAGTGCTGTTGAAAGTGGAAAAGAGGCGAGAATAGATGCAGCCGTGCACAGCGCTGATCTCTTCTCCTCTCCCTTCCCCTTCACACAGGGAAGGGTAGGCACAGAGAAACTGAAAACGTTTTTTTTTAACCTTAATGGTTAAAAGGTTTTTTAGGTTTAGTAACACTTTAAAGTGGAGCTCCACCCAAAAGAGGAAGCTTCGCTTATCTGCTTCCTCCCCCACTCTGGTGTCACATTTGGCCACTTTCGGGGGTGGAACGGGTTTTGACAGGTACTCAACCACTCAGTGTCTGCCCCCTTCTCTCCGCCAATCCCTACACTGGCTCCCGATCGCCCAGAGAATTAAATTCAAAATACTAACCACAACATACAAAGCCATTCACAACTCTGCCCTGAGCTACATCGCCGATCTTGTCTCCAAATATCACCCAAATCGTCCTCTCCGCTCCTCCCCAAGACCTCCTACTCTCTCTAAAGCTCCCTTGTCTCGTCCTTCCATGCTCATCTCCAGGATTTCTCCAGAGCCTTTCTCTTCCTCTGGAACTCACTACCCCAATCTGTCTGGCTATCTCCTACTCTGGCTGCCTTCAGGCGATCCCTGAAAACTCATCTCTTCAGGGAAGCCGATCACGTCTCCAACAAATTTTTCACAACTTCCATCAGCTCATTCCCCACAGGTACAAACTTTTGTACCACCTGCCCCACCCTATTAGATTGTAAGCTCTTCTGAGCAGGACCATCCCAATCCTCTTGTATTTTATTATAACTGTATTGTCTCCCTTTTATATTGTAAAGCACTGCATAAACTGTTGGCGCTATATAAATCCTGTATAATAATAATAATAGCCGTCCCCACTCCCGGGAGACCTGGCTGCGGCGACGTCCCCCAGAAGTTCAGCCCCCCTCCTCCTTCCCCCGCGGCCGGGCCACAGGCGGTAGGGAACCGCCTGTGAAGCCACAAGGCTCCACAGGCAATGTCAGTGACGGCAGCACCCAAACCAATAGAAAAATTGGCTGGGGTGCCGACCTCGCGGGCTCCCTGGACAGGAAAGTGTCCTAATATTAAAAGTCAGCAGCTACAGTATTTTTTCCTCCTGTTTAAAGTATAACTAAAGGCAAAACAATGTTATTTAGTTTTTGGATAGAGTGGAGAGGGATTAGAACACTGGATCATCATTGAAAGTAAAATAAAATTCCAAAATTTCAGGTTGTCCCCAGAAAAGTAATAGAGGAAATCTTCCAATGGGGACACTAGTTGTGGTGGCCCGGGGGGGCCCCCAAGAAATTCCCTTAATTTGCAGGGATTTCCTCTCACTTCCTGTTTGTCTATGGGACAGGAAGTGAAGGAAAATCACTGTAAAGGGGCACAGATGGTGAAAAAATATCTGACAGGAGTTATGACCCTCCCTTACCCTTGCCTATTATTCTACACACTTCGGCTCCGAGCCCTGCTATAGCGTCCTAAAAAGCCGACGTATAGCTACGGCGATTTGTGCAGCCGTGCCAACCTGCTGCGGTGTAACTGCGGTGGCTGGTCTGCAAGCGGTTAAAGTGTTACTAAACCCACAACAGTAAAATCAGTCTGTATATGCAGTAAAGCATGTTTGATATACTCACTGTGGAACCTAAGGGGTTAATCCTGCGCACTGTGTAAAAAGGCCTGTCTTCTCTGATCCCCCCTTGTTCCACTGTCCCTAATCTATTTGCTGATAGAACAGAACCTTGGGGGCACTCTGCACATGCTCAGTTTGGTGTGTATTGCTAGAGTTTTTTTCTTCTTGGGAGGGTGCATGTGTTCAGCACAGGGCCAATCAGCACTGTCCAGACAGAGGGCCAGGGAGCCTCATAGGACAATCAGAGTAGAATGAAAACTCCTCCTACAAGCTTTAACCAGACACTGATAGAAGTCACAAGACTGCTATATACTGCTGATGAGAAAGGTATTTAGCAGTTTATATTTACTAAAATAATTGCATTTCCCGGAGACCAGATATATTGAATGCAGGGTCCTGAGTATAGTAACACTTTAAAGTCGCAGTGACTTTGAAAAGGTGTCTGCTCTACTTTGAAATGACTTTGACCCATTGAATGTAAAGTTAAATCAAAATTTCTCCAAAGTTGCACTGAAAATCGTGTGACTTTGGAGACGCGCTAATGTGAATAGAGCCTAAAACTATCTTTTTTTTTTCTATTTGGGGTGGAGCTTCACAGAATAAGTACATTTTTTTTAAGTTCCCCGTCCCCGCGAGCTCGCGCAGCAAAGAAAACGCAAAGGGAAGTCGCACCCGCATATGTAAACGGTGTTCAGATCACACATGTGAGGTATCGGCGCGATCGTCAGAGCGAGAGCAATAATTCTAGCACTAGACCTCCTCTGTAACTCTAACCTGGTAACCGTAAAAAAAATTTAAAACGTCGCCTATGGAGATTTTTAGGTACCGTAGTTTGTCACCATTCCACGAGTGCGTGCAATTATAAAGCGTGACATGTTTGGTATCTATTTACTCGGCGTAACATCATCTTTCACATTATACAAAAAAATTGGGCTAACTTTACTGTTTGTTTTTTTTTAAATTCATGAAAGTGTCCCTTTTCCCAAAAAGTTGCGTTTAAAACACCGCTGCACGAATACTGTGTGACATAAAATATTGCAACAATCGCCATTTTATTCTCTAGATTCTCTGCTAAAAAAAATATATATATAATGTTTGGGGGCTCCAAGTAGTTTTCTAGCAAAAAATACGGATTTTAACTTGTAAACACCAAATGTCAAAAATAGGCTTAGTCATGAAAGGGATAAAACCGCTTTATAGCCCAACTCCAACTTCTGTCACAGCTGTCATATAAGAACGAGTGGCTGTGTCTATGCTGCCGCTGTCTCCCAACAGACATGAAGGGGCTGCCTGCGTGCGGCACCAGGCAGCTGAAGCCACATAAACAAGGCGCTCGTTCATGGACTACTGCTGACAGCGCTCGTCTGAATTGCATCCCAACAGACATGAAGGGGCTGCCTGCATGTGATACCTGAAGCCACATAAACAAGGTGCTCATTCATGCACTACTAGTATCAGCGCCCGTCAGGTGGTGATCAGGTGGTTTGTTGTTGACAGCAGCAGCATGTAATAGCTGCTATATCCACACAACTCCTCCAGGCTGCCGTTTTGACAGCCAGGAATTGCTGCCAAATGCCTGCAGAGGGAGTGGAAGCGAGAGAGAAGAACCGGGCACCCTGTGTACTTCAAATAAGTCATTTTTTTCTGTGTGTAGCATATTCAATGTTCACAAATGGTTAATGGTAGATTTACTTTATTGCACTAGAAAGTTCAGTAAAGCATCATTAACTCCGATAGGCAAGGGGGTCTCCATATAAAAGTGTCCTGGGAAGCAAAGAGAGCTGAGCTACCTTTCTTTTCTTTTTTTTTTTTTTTTTTTTTTTTTTATTTGAAACCTATGCAGCTCACTTCAATCACAGATTCTAAAATAGAGTACCGTATATACTCGAGTATAAGTCAAGTTTTTCAGCACATTTTTTTGTGCTGAAAGTGCCCCCCTCGACTTATACTCGAGTCAAGCACTTTTCTGCAGGAAAAAATTTCATTTTCCAAACCGACTTTGGGGCCCTGTATCTCAGGGCCACTTGGTGCTAGGAACCCCAAATTTGGTGTGCAACCCCAGTGGAACTGGTACCACAACATATCCATAGAGTTCCTAGCACCAAGTGGCCCAGAGATACGAGGCCCCAAAGCCGGTTCGGAAAATGTAATTCTCTGCTGCAGAAAAGTGCTTGACATTTTCTGAACTGATATTTGGGGCCCTGTATCTTGGGGCCACTTGGTGCTAGAAACCCCAACTATTTGGATATTTTATGGTGCTAGTTCCACTGGGTTTGCACATACGGGGCCCCGAAGTCGGTCAACTGTGTCCATCTGCAGCAATGTCATTTCGGGACCCTTTGGGTTCAGAGACCCCAAATTTTGGCTGCAGCTAGGGGGCATCTAGGAACCCTTAACTACCGAGTTTGAAGTTCGGGGGACCTATGGCTGCAAATGGGCACAGTGAGGCTGCAAATGGGCATTGTTGACCCTCTTTTCCACTTACAGTAGCTGCATTTCTCACCCTCGTCTTATACTCGGGTCAATAAGTTTTTCCCATTTTTTTGTGGTAAATTAGGTGCCTCGACTTATACTCGGATCGACTTATACTCGAGTATATATACGGTAAATGCCACAGCCAAAACATGCCTGCTGACCCCCTTGTTTAAGCAGTTGAGAAGCCCACCCTAAGACTAATAACACTGTGTACAACCCCCACAACTTACCTCAAGGGCAAAAAGAGCTACGTGTGGGTTTTTGTCATTCACCTTCTTCTTGATAGAAGCAACTGCGTATTTAGCCCTAGGAACAGAAAATAATAATAAATACCAAATAAAATCATGAATCTTAAAAGCGAAAATAATTTGCTAATATCTGCGTTTTTTTTTTTTTTTACATGTTGGTGTTATAGCTTTCCTGTGAATGTTATAAGTTGCACTTAAAACAGCTGGATAAAACAAAAACCGTCTCGGTCTTCATTTTAGGCTGCAAATATGTTTTAAAAGAACCCACCTGCGTTATCCTACCAGGAACCTGTCTTTGTGGACAGCCAATCATAAACAGAGGAGGTATTCCCTTCCCCGCCCTGCAGCTACACCTTTGCACTTATGACAGCTGGATAAAAAACAAAAACCGTGTCGGTCTTCATTTTAGGCTGCAAATGTGATTTAAAAGGGGGGGGGTGATTTTTTTCCTATACCCACTTTATATTAATACACAATGGGTGAGACCATAACTGCAATGAAACAAGAAGAACAATATTGGTGTTTGTTTATAAATTTAATTTTTTACTTTAAATTTACCCACCTCCATTCTCTAAAGTGCATATTCTATAGAATAATACCTTGGATTACGAGCATAATTTGTTCCAGAAGAATGCTTTTAATCCAAAGCACTCGTATATCAAAGCGAGTTCCCCATAAGAAATAATGAAAACTAGGGTTGTCCCGATACCACTTTTTTAAGACAGAGTACAAGTACCGATACTTTTTTCAAGTACTCGCAGATACCGATTACCGATACTTTTTTAATGTCATGTGCCAGTTTGACTAATGGGCACTGAGAGGTGGCACTGACTGATGGGCATTGATAGGTGGCACTGATAGGCAGCACTTATGGGCACTGATATCTGGTACTGATGGGTGGGACTTATGGGCACTGACAAATGGGCCTTGACTTATGGGCACTGATAGATGGCACTGATAGGCGGCACTTATGGGCACTGATAGGCGGCACTTATGGGCACTGATAGGCGGCACTTATGGGCACTGATAGGCGGCACTTATGGGCACTGATAGGCGGCACTTATGGGCACTGATAGGCGGCACTTATGGGCACTGATAGGCGGCACTTATGGGCACTGATAGGCGGCACTTATGGGCAGGCACTAACGGGCACTGAAATGCAGCACTGATTGGCAATTGCATAATAAATGACATAAATGATGAGAGGAGAGGAAGGATTTTGCAATGCTATATGGCATATAGCATTGCAAAATCCTTCCTTGCCTCTCATCAGTCATATAATTTTAACATCTAGTAAATATGCTGCAATGCCCATATTGGTACACCTTGCAGTAAGCCAGCAGCGGACATCTTGTTACACCCAGCCTGAACTATATGGGCTGGGTGTAACAAGATGTCCACTGCTGGCTTACTGCAGCTGAGTGCAGGGTGTACTAAGATGGGCGTTGCAATGTTTACCCTCCGACTGAGACACGGAACGTCACTTCCTGTAGCGAATGTGACGGCTCCGGTCACCATTTTGGACGAAATATGCAGCGGCGCCCTGCATCCCTGCCCCCGGCCAGCTTACCCTCGTGTTCCACTGCTACCAGACCTATCTCCGCTCCGCCCCCTCTCCGCCCGCCGACTTCCGGATCCAGGTATCGGATCTGGCATCGGGAGCATTTGTGCGAGTACCCGATACCGATTCTAGTATCGGTATCGGGACAATCCTAATGGAAACTCAGATAATCCGTTCCACAGCCACTGCTCGTCTATGCAGTACTGCATGTGGCCAGAGGTGCGGGGGCGCCGGAGACACTCGGGAACGGGAGAGTCTCAGAGCGTCACCGGCGCCCCCGCACCTCTGGCCAAACGCGGTACTGCACAACCCCAGCGGCTTGAATCCTGCTCATCTTGTGAGACAACGCTCGCAAAGCGACTCAGGTTTTTTTTTTTCCTTTTTTAAATAGCTCGTATTGTGTAACGCTCGTAAACCGCAATCCGAGGTTCCACTGTATATTCCTCATTACAAATGAGTACAGACGTGTTCCGACATGAGTAAGAACCCAGCTGCGTTATCCTACCAGAAACCTTTCTTTGTGGACAGCCAATCATAAACAGAGGAGGTATTCCCCGCCCTGCAGCCACACCTTTACCAGAGGCGTGGTGCATAGGAGCCGCTTCGAGGCAGTGAATGCCTCCATCACTTATGATTGGCTGTCCACAGTGACGGATAACTCACAAACACACCTGACCTCATCCCTATCGGTTATGAATAATCCACTGACAGCACTGTGGTATTATGAATTCTCTTACCCTCATAGGAATGTACAGAAATTGGTGGATGAGAAGAACTGGCTCACAATCGGCTTTCTAATAAATCCCAATGGTGGTCAGTAGGGTCGAGGTCAGGACTCTGAAGGGGACTTGAGTTCCTCCACCCCAAACTTATCATCCCATTTCTTTACAGAGCTGGCTTTGTCATTGCTGAAACAGAAAACTGCTAACACCTCAACTCCATCATTTTGGAGGGGTGCCAACATTCTTTTGGCAGTTAGACATCAAAGAAATTCTGGACAGCCGCACTCCAAAAATATTTGCCTTTATTCAATAAGGTGTCATCCAAAATACAGGTCACAGCAAAATGGAACAAATCTTACGCGTTTCGCACTACAAGGAGTGCTTAGTCAAAGCTATGACTAAGCACTCCTTGTAGTGCGAAACGCGTAAGCTTTGATCCATTTTGCTGTGACCTGTATTTTGGATGACACCTTATTAAATAAAGGCAAATATTTTTGGAGTGCGGCTGTCCAGAATTTATTTGATGTCTAACTGCCATAGCATTGCCAGCACCTGGACTTCTAGACTGAAGGAGATGCCTTTTACCTTGATCTGACCCACCTGGAGCGGTGATACTCTCTCTCTATTCACATTCTTTTGGCCATACAGAAAGAACAAACAAGGGCTGAAACAACTAATCGATTAATCGACAACTAATAGATTATGAAATTAATCAATTACTATTTTCATAATCGATTAATCGGCCAGTAACATAATGGGGATTAAAAGAAAGAAAATGAGCCCTTTATAGTACAAAAAGAGCAAATAATCGCTACTGTAAATTCTACTTTCACAGTTCTACAGTAAAAAAATGAACCCCTTACAGTAGTGATTATTTGCTTTTTTTGTACTATAAAGGGCTAATTTTAGGTTTTTTAACCCCATTATGTTACTAAACGTCTTAGGCCTGGTATGTGTGTTTTTTGGTGCTTTTTGCAGAAACGCACTACAGTTCATTTACATGGTTTCCTATGGGACACGTTCACATCTATGCTTTTTTCAGCTGCTGCCTATTTGGAAAGCGTCAGTGACTTTTTTTTTTTTAACGCAAAACTGTGCTTTTTTAGGTTCAATATACTTCAATGGAGAAGCTGCAGAAAAGCATGTAATGTGTTTTTGCAGCAATTTGTGTTTTTTAATCTGCCCAACAACAAAGTGCCCAAAAAAAATCAAAACGCACAGCAGAGACAGATCAAAAGCAAATTGCATAGGTGTGCACCGAGCCTTATGTTGGCCACACCGATCCATTTTCAGACGAAAAATCTTTGTACATTCGCTGAATGAAAGAATGTTGTTTGAAAGTTCTATTTGTTTTTAACATTCTGTTTTTAAAATGAATGTCATTTCTGAATGAAAACCACATCCACTGTCTGAAAATTCCTTTGACCAAGAAGTCTTCTATTATTTCCAAATTTTCTCATCACTGAAATTTTTTTTGAAGGAAGACATTGTTTGTTTTTTAAATAAAAAAAAAATTGATCTCTGAGTCTGATGATATTTACCAGATTCACCCTTTAATAGTATATACAGTGTATCTCTCCTCTAATAGTATATACAGTGTATCTCTCCTCTAATAGTATTTCTCCTCTAATAGTATACACAGCATATCTCCTCTAATAGTATATACAGTATATCTCCTCTAATAGTATATACAGTATATCTCTTCTAATAGAATTTACAGTATATCTCTTCTAATAGTATATACAGTATATCTCTTCTAATAGTATATACAGTATATCTCCTCTAATAGTATATACAGTATATCTCCTCTAATAGTATATACAGTATATCTCCTCTAATAGTATATACAGTATATCTCTTCTAATAGAATTTACAGTATATCTCTTCTAATAGTATATACAGTATATCTCCTCTAATAGTATATACAGTATATCTCCTCTAATAGTATATACAGTATATCTCCTCTAATAGTATATACAGGAGTGTGGAGACGGCGCGGCTCAGTCACTGGGGAAAGCAGAAGAATTTTGGTGGAGCCGCTCTGCAGTACAAGTGTATGAAGCCTGGAAGTGTCTTCCGCCCAGCTCCTGACACTCACACATAAGTCCTGGGGGAGCCGCAGGTCCCGTGTATAGGGAGACACCAGTGGAGGAAAATACAGAGACTGGTGCTTGTAAATGCCGCCCTATACACACTACTGACCCCCGAGCCTTTACATTGCAGCACATCCACCCCACTGACTGCTCTGCACACTGCGCTCTGTACACACTCAGCCCCCCATTACATGGCAGAGTAAACAGTTCCTTCGGTTTTCTGCAACTTTCAGGACAGTTTAGCTCTTCCTCCTGATAACCCCTGAGCTCCCTGGAACATCCCCCCTCCCCTTCTCCAGTCACAATGGACAGGTCACAGCCGGCAGGTTGAAAGCAGAGGATGTGGGCGAGTGATCGGTGTCCAGCTACACAATGCTATTACTGATATCATTGCTGTGCAGGGCGGTCAGTGTGTCTGCTCTCTTTATGTTTCTTCTGCTGGTGACCACCCTGGAAAACTCTCCCTTCCACCAGCAGTCAGCAGCTGCAGGAAAAATATACAGCTCAGTTCTAGTAAATGCTGCCCCCCCTGCCCAGAGGTCTGTACACCCGCTGTGCCCATTATGAGGGGTCCCACCATCCCTGTGCTGAGTTCCGGGGTCTGTACACCTGCTGTGCCCAGTATAAGGGGTTACCACCATCCCTGTGCTGAGTTCCCATGTCCATACACCTGCTGTGCCCATTATGAGGGGTTCCCACTGATAGGTTGCACTGATGAGGGTGGCACTCCATACAGGTGGCACTCAGTGCCCATGGGCACTGATAGGTGCCTTGATTATCTGTGTACATATCCCATTTACAGGGCCAGCGCTACCTATAGACAAGGTAGGCGCCGGCCTAGAGCACACATCAGTCAGGGGCGCTGTACCGATGCCCCCCACCACCTCCAGGCTCAGCCCCCCCCCCCCCAAAATAGTAGCAATCTTTAAAAAGGTGGGGTGTACATGGACAGGGCAAAGGGCGTGGTCAGGGGTGGAGCCAAAGGGGGTGGCAAAATGAGGTTTCGCCTAGGGCAGGGATATGCAATTAGCGGACCTCCAGCTGTTGCAGAACTACAAGTCCCATGAGGCATTGCAAGACTCTGACAGCCACAAGCATAACACCCAGAGGCAGAGGCATGATGGGACTTGTAGTTTTGCAACAGCTGGGGGTCCACTAATTGCATATCCCTGGCCTAGGGTGTCAAAAATCCTTGCACCAGCCCTGGGAGAGATCGTCAGGGGGGGGGTGAATCGAGATCACGATTTTTTTAATGATTAATTGTGCAGCTCTATAGTATATACAGTATATCTCTTCTGTCTGTTATTCTCAGAGTGGATTAGATATTTTGCTCCCTAACCATATAGTTGGTTATTTATATTCCCCCCTGAGATATTTAAGAATAAAATAGTCTTTTTTTTTTAAACTTCACATATTAACTAAATTATACAGCACATTTTTTTTTTTTTAAGGTTATTAACCAATTAATCAGCCAACTAATTGATTATGGAAATGATCGTTAGTTGCAGCCCTAGAACAAACCATATGTTCAGCCCACCATAAGAGCCACAGCTGTCATTACTCTACTTACTAGGTATGGGGTGAGCTCTCCCCCATTAGACTCTCACAAAAAAAAAAAAAAAAGGCCTAATTCACTGTATCTGAAAAACCACAAAAGGATTCTGGAAATAATTCCACTTCAAAACATGTACCTTATCAATCAAAGGTTCAAAGACGGGTCGGGGGGCTACTTACTGCGTGTCTCCTTGACGAATCATATCACAGATTTGCAGGATGGACTCCCAGTCTGTCTCCAGCAGGAGCTGGCTGGTGGCTTTATCTATAAAAACAAAAAAAAACAACCATATTCATTAACCACTTAAACCCCAGAAGATTTACTCCCCTTCATGACCACGCCTTTTTTTGCGATACGGCACTGCGTTTCTTTAACTGAAAATTGAGCGGTCGTGCAACGTTGTACATAGATGAAATTTGTGTAATTTTTTTTTTACCCAACAAATAGAGCTTTATTTTGCTGGTATTTGATCACCATTGTGTTTTTATTTTTTGTGCTAAAAAACAAAAAAAATAAAAAAACTGACAATTTTGAAAAAAAAAAAAAAAAAAAAAAAAAAAAAAACACAAAACAATATTTTTTACTTTCTGGTAGAAAACATATCCAATAAAACATTTTGGAAAATCAAATTTCTTCATAAGTTTAGGCCAATATGTATTCTGCTACATATTTTTGGTAAAAAAATAAAAAATCCCAAAAAGGTGTATATTGATTGGTTTGCGCAAAAGATATAGGAGTTGATTTACTAAAGGCTAATAGACTGTGTGCTCTGCAAGTGCAGTTGCTCCAGAGCTTAGTAAATGAGGTCAAGGTTCACTTTACCCAATCACGTGCAAGATAAAAAAAAAAAAAACAATTTTTGCTTGCACGTGATTGGATGATGGGAGTCAGTAGAGCGTCTGCTCATTTACTAAGTTTTGGAGCAACTGCACAGTCAAAATCGATTTGACCTCTTAACTCGATTCAAGATTCAAATCGATTTTTTCCCAGCCCGACTTCCTTGTCTTGCAAACATTAGGAGGGTTTAGGGTCAGTTCACACCACATGCAGTCCAGTGCATTTCTTTTTGTTTGCTTCAAAAATGCATGGAAAGTAGTTTATATGGTTTCCAATGGCAGAGCGCACACCAGTGTAGTCAGTTCCAGAAAAAAAAAAGTAGAACATGCTGCATTTTTCCTGCACTGGAATGCAGTAAAACACATCAAATACACACCGGAGACCAGTACCGTGAAAAAAAAAAAAAAACAGGAGAAAAAGAAGAAAAAGAAAAAAGGCACCTTGTATGCATCCAGAAACACATCAAAAACGCATTGGAATGTGCCAAAAACGCATTAAAAATGTGCATTCAAAAACGCACCCGGAACGGATCTGGAGTGCATTTTTGTGGTGTGAATCAGCCCTTAATATTGGGGTTGTCCAAATACTGAGCATTTGTGCGAATACTTCTACTCCCAAACACGCTCTCGATGCCTAGTCTGATACCTGGGAGAGGTGGGCGGAGTCAGAAGCTGCGCTCAACCAGAAGTCAGCGGGCGGAGAGAGGGGCGGAGCACAGAGAGAGTCCTCAGCAGTGGAACTAGGTAAGCTGACAGGGCGCCAATCAGGATCGGTGACCGGAGCCGTCACATTCGGTCGCCGTCAGCGGGTGAACATATCGATATAGATATAGTTCGGGCTGGGTGTAACAAGATGTCCGCTGCTGCTTACTGCGGCTGAGTACCAAGATGGGCGTCGCAGCATAGCATTGCAAAATAAATCCTTTCCTTTCATTTACTGCTGCCTATCAGTGCCGCACATCAGTGACAGCCATTTGTCAGTGCCGCCTATCAGTGCCACCCATCAGTGCTAGCCATCTGTCAGTGCCACCCATCAGTGCCACCCATCAGTGCCACCCATCAGTGCCACCCATCAGTGCCAGCCATCAGTGCCAGCCATCTGTCAGTGCCGCCTATCAGTGCCACCCATCAGTGCCAGCCATCAGTGCCAGCCATCAGTGCCAGCCATCAGTGCCAGCCATCAGTGCCAGCCATCAGTGCCAGCCATCAGTGCCAGCCATCAGTGCCAGCCATCTGTCAGTGCCGCCTATCAGTGCTGCCCATCAGTGCCAGCCATTTGTCTATGCCGCCTATCAGTGCCGCCCATCAGTGCCAGCCATCTGTCAGTGCAGCCTATCAGTGCCAGCCTTTTTTCTATGCCGCCTATCAGTGCCAGCCTTTTTTCTATGCCGCCTATCAGTGCCAGCCATCTGTCTATGCTGCCTATCAGTGCCCACCTCTCGGTGCCAGCAATCAGTGGGTGCCCACCTCTCAGTGCCAGCCACCAGTCGGTGCCCACCTCTCAGTGCCAGCCACCAGTCGGTGCCCACCTCTCAGTGCCAGCCACCAGTCGGTGCCCACCTCTCAGTGCCAGCCACCAGTCGGTGCCCACCTCTCAGTGCCAGCCACCAGTCGGTGCCCACCTCTCAGTGCCAGCCACCAGTCGGTGCCCACCTCTCAGTGCCAGCCACCAGTCAGTGCCCACCTCTCAGTGCCAGCCACCAGTCAGTGCCCACCTCTCGGTGCCAGCCACCAGTCAGTGCCCACCTCTCGGTGCCAGCCACCAGTCAGTGCCCACCTCTCGGTGCCAGCCACCAGTCAGTGCCCACCTCTCGGTGCCAGCCACCAGTCAGTGCCCACCTCTCGGTGCCAGCCACCAGTCAGTGCCCATCTATCAAACTGCCACATGATATTAAAAAAAATTATTGGTAATCGGTTATTGGCAAGTACTTGAAAAAAGTATCGGTATTTGTACTCGGTCTTAGAAACGTGTTATCGGGACATCCCTACACAATATACTTGTCTCAGTACAGAGCACTGAGTGTCATTTCTGTCTGCTGCCTCCTCCCTCTGATATCACCATGAATCACTTCTGACAAGATTTCCTGACACCAAGAGAAAAATGTGACAAGGGAGGGAGCTCCAGCACACAGCCTGTGATTGACAGCCTCACCTCTGTTCCTGCTCTCAGAAGTTTTTTTAGGACCACAGAGAACCCACCTATGTTAAGGAAGGGGGAGGTGTTTTGTAGTCCTAACACACTTCCTGCCCTAAGGTGACAACGCCGCTCCCCTACAGATGTAGTTCTGCGGTCAGTTGTCACCCTAGGACAGGAAGTGTGTTACTGGCAGGATCACCGGGTGAAGTAAACGGCAAAGAACACTGAAACAAAATGAATATGTGACACTTCTTCTTTTTCTTCTTGGGTCACCCCGACATAGGAGAACCTGCAAAGCTCTGACCTCACTGGGAGAGAATTCTGCTCCGCTGGTCACGTGATCTCCGCTGAGGGGTCAGAGGTCACTCCTCACCTTCAGAGGTCACATGACCAGCACTGGAGGGAGCACACAGCACCATTTCCCCCAGAGAAGGTGTTTATTTCTTATCCTTGTCTGTCCACACTGATCACACTGCTATAATGGAAGTACAATCCGGTGCTAGCTCTGTCAGGGGCCCTTGTGGCCCTATATATATATATATATATATATATTTATAACCCATCTGAGGTCTCCTGTGATGACAACTGTCACTATAATGTACAGGGTGGGGGAGGGGAGCCCTCAGTCTTCCCATTACCAGTCTATGATAATAGAGGGCTGGGCATCACGTGACTCGACAGACGCCCCTCCCCCCGTCCCGTGCTGACCAATGTCACCCCTCCACAGCTTTCCTCACCCAAGAGCCTCTCGAACGTTCCGCCGCCTTTTCCCATCTTGACACCGGAGACCGACCAACACACAGACAGCAAAGATTACCGAGAGAGACTCTTCCGCTTCCGTCACTCCCAACCGGAAGCAGCGGGGCGGGGTCCAGCCAAGGAAGTGACGTTCGGCGTGGGGGGGGCAAAGGGGTGGTAGGACGAGCGGCAGGGGCGGGGCTGGTGGTATTTTGGGCGGGGGGCGTGGATTCAGGCCAGAGCGGTGTGGGAGGGGCGTGGTATCCAGGGAGACGGCGGTGTGGAGAAGGGAAGGATGTGTTTGGTTCTCGGGCCCTCCGGTGTGGGGAAGACTCTGCTCATGAAGAGGCTCCACAATATCCTTTACTGTGCGAATAGCGCCCTCTACTGGACACCCGGAGGGGGCTCCCAACTTCTCTCTATACTTCATATACTGTACATGAGAGGAGAGGACACATAGAACAATGGAGGCCAATTATCCCCCCATTTATGTATTCTTATTCTGTATATGTGCGGGCTTGACACCCCGAGATCTGAGAAATGTCCCTTCTCTCTACTGCCCCTCCCCCCTTCTGCCCCTGCACCTCCTCCTCTTCTCTGCCCCCTCCCCCCTTCTGCACCTCCTCCTCTTCTCTGCCCCTCCCCCTTCCACCCCTGCACCTCCATCTCTTCTCTGCCCCTCCTTCTCTTCTCTGCCCCTCCCCTTCTGCCCCTGCACCTCCTTCTCTTCTCTGCCCCCCCCTTCTGCCCTTGCACCTCCTCCTCTTCTCTGCCCCTCCCCCTTCTGCATCGCCTCCTCTTCTCTGCCCCTCCCCCTTCTGCCCCTGCACCTCCTTCTCTGCCCCTTCCCCTTCTGCCCTTGCACCTCCTTCTCTTCTCTGCCCCTCCCCCTTCTGCCCTTGCACCTCCTTCTCTTCTCTGCCCCCTCCCCCCTTCTATCCCTGCACCTCCTTCTCTTCTCTGCCCCCTCCCCCCTTCTATCCCTGCACCTCCTTCTCTTCTCTGCCCCCTCCCCCCTTCTATCCCTGCACCTCCTTCACTTCTCTGCCCCTTCCCCTTCTGCCCCTGCACCTCCTTCTCTTCTCTGCCCCTCCCCCTTCTGCCCCTGCACCGCCTTCTCTTCTCTGGCCCTCGCCCTTCTGTCCCTGCACCTCCTCCCTTCTGCCCCTGCACCTCCTCCTCCTCCCTTCTGCCCCTGCTCCTCCTCCTCCTCCCTTCTGTCCCTGCACCTCCTCCTCCTCCCTTCTGTCCCTGCACCTCCTCCTCCTCCCTTCTGTCCCTGCACCTCCTCCCCCTTCCTTCTGTCCCTGCACCTCCTCCCCCTCCCTTCTGTCCCTGCACCTCCTCCTCCTCCCTTCTGCCCCTGCACCTCCTCCTCCTCCCTTCTGTCCCTGCACCTCCTCCTCCTCCCTTCTGTCCCTGCACCTCCTCCTCCTCCCTTCTGCCCCTGCACCTCCTCCCCCTTCCTTCTGTCCCTGCACCTCCTCCTCCTCCCTTCTGTCCCTGCACCTCCTCCTCCTCCCTTCTGTCCCTGCACCTCCTCCTCCTCCCTTCTGCCCCTGCACCTCCTCCCCCTTCCTTCTGTCCCTGCACCTCCTCCTCCTCCCTTCTGTCCCTGCACCTCCTCCTCCTCCCTTCTGCCCCTGCACCTCCTCCTCCTCCCTTCTGCCCTTGCACCTCCTCCTCCTCCCTTCTGCCCTTGCACCTCCTCCCTTCTGCCCCCGCTCCTTCCCCTCCCTTCTGTCCCTGCACCTCCTCCCCCTCCCTTCTGCACTTGCCCCTGCAACTTCTCCCTTCTGCCCCCGCTCCTCCTCCTCCCTTCTGTCCCTGCACCTTCTCCCCCTCCCTTCTGCCCCTGCACCTCTTTTTGCCCCTGCACCTTCTCTTCCTTTTTGACTCTCCTCCTCCTCCACCCTTCTGCCCCTCCTTCTCCCTTCTATGCCTCCACCTTCATTCCTGTCCTGGTGACCACAAACATTTTTTTTTTTACTTACAGTAATAACAGTAAACAGGACAAACTGACAGGCTAAATGTCCCTAAGGGGGCCACAGGCAACAATAAAAACAGACAGGGGGTCTAATTCCTCTCCATTCTATCAAGAACATTTGTGTTTGGTTGTACTTTATAAATACGGTTCTCTTAAAAACCATTTAATTTCAACCAGCAATGTGCCTCCTTGTTAATCGTCTTTTATTTTCCCCTAGGCTTATATAAACAATTGCCCCCTGCAATGCAGGCACAGCCCCACTGCAAGAGATCGTTTTTTATTTGCCCGGAGTTTGACTTTATAAATGCTGCATGCTGTGCTTGTACTGAGATAACAGCTGGAGGCACAAAGCCAACGCATGCGCGCGCTGACTCATTTCATTCCAGCCCTTAGTAAATGACCTTGTTTATGTGCTGAGGTGGAACAGCGGTTTTGATAACAGAAAGCTTCTTTACAATATTTGGGGATGTGTTAAAGTAGATGTGAACCTTAACCGATTCAATACCGGGGCATTTTCACCCCCTTCCGGCCCAGGCCAATTTTCAGCTTTCAGCGCTCTCACACTTTGAATGACAATTGTGTCATGGCAACACTCTACTCATTACATTTTTATCTTTTTGAGATAGATAATTCTTAGTTTCTGTTTAAAAAATTATGCAAATAAGTCATTTATTTTCTTCACCGATGTGCACTGATGAGGCTTCACTGATGGGCACTGATAGGCCATCCTAATGTGCACTAATGATTCCTCATTGATGTGCGTTGATGAGGCTGCACTGATGTCTGCTGATGAGGCTGCCCTGGTGTGCACTAACGAGGCTGCTCTGATGGGCACTGATAGGCTGCCCTGATGTGCATTGATGAGGCTGCACTGATGTGCATTGATGAGGCTGCCCTGATGTGCATTGATGAGGCTGCACTGATGTGCATTGATGAGGCTGCCCTGATGTGTGCTGATGAGGCTGCCCTGATGTGTGCTGATGAGGCTGCCCTGATGTGTGCTGATGAGGCTGCCCTGATGGGCATTGATGAGGCTGCTCTGATGTGTGCTGATGAGGCTGCCCTGATGGGCATTGATGAGGCTGCCCTAAAGTGTGCTGATGAGGCTGCCCTGATGGGCATTGATGAGGCTGCCCTGATGTGCATTGATGAGGCTGCACTGATGTGCATTGATGAGGCTGCACTGATGTGCATTGATGAGGCTGCACTGATGTGTGCTGATGAGGCTGCCCTGATATGTGCTGATGAGGCTGCCCTGATGGGCATTGATGAGGCTGCTCTAATGGGCATTGATGAGGCTGCCCTGATGTGTGCTGATGAGGCTGCCCTGATGGGCATTGATGAGGCTGCCCTGATGTGCACAGACGAGGCTTCCCTGATGGGCATTGATGAGGCTGCTCTAATAGGCATTGATGAGGCTGCTCTAATGGGCATTGATGAGGCTGCACTGATGTGCGCTGATGAGGCTGCACTGATGTGCACTTATAGGCTGCCCTGATGTGCACCGATGAGGCTGCACTGATGTGCATTGAAGAGGCTGCACTGATGTGCGCTGATGAGGCCTCATTGATGTGTGCCGATGAGGATGCACTGATGGGCACTGATGAGGATGCACTGATGAGGCTGCACTGATGGGCACTGATGAGACTGCACTGATGGGCTCTGATGAGGCTGCACTGATAGGCTGCCCTGATTAATGCTGATGAGGCTGCCCTGATGTGAACCGATGAGGCTGCTCTAATGGGCATTGATGAGGCTGCACTGATGTGCACAGTCGAGGCTGCTCTAATGAGCATTGATGAGGCTGCTCTAATGGGCGTTGATGAGGCTGCACTGATGGGCATTGATGAGGCTGCTCTAATGGGCGTTGATGAGGCTGCACTGATGGGCATTGATGAGGCTGCACTGATGTGCATTGATGAGGCTGCACTGATGTGCACTGATAGGCTGTAATGATGTGCGCTCATGAGGCTGCACTAATGAGGCTGCACTGATGTGTGCTGATGGGCATTGATGAGGCTGCACTGATGGGCATTGATGAGGCTGCACTGATGTGCACTGATGAGACTGCACTGATGTGCACTGATGGGCTGTACTGATGTGCGCTCATGAGGCTGCACTAATGAGGCTGCCCTGATGTGCATTGATGAGGCCTCATTGATGTGTGCTGATGAGGATGCACTGATTATCAGTGTAAACAATGTACTGTAAGCCTTGCCGGGTATCGGCTCTCCTTTCCTCACACAGACACAGCGTGTGAGGAAAAGACTGTCGATAACCGGCAAGTGCGTTTACATGTGACCAGCTGTGATTGGACACAGCTGATCACATGGTGAAGGGCCGTTGTTATGTTCCCTTTACCGCTATCTGTAATCAGCTGTGTCCAAAGAACACAGCAGGCACAAAGCGTGCCCAATGTGTGCCCCGGGGGTGTGAGGGAGGCACGGTCCTGGGTGGATGTCTATGGACGCCCCTCTCAGAACTGGAGATCCGCCCTGCAGCCATCTTTCAGCTATAGCGCAGTGAAGAAGTGCTTAAAGCAGAACTAAAGAAATCGATTTAGCAGTCTCAAAACATAGTTAAATTCCTGGCATGCGCTGGGAATATAACTGTCACATTGGTTGTACTGTTAACCCAACTGGCAAACCATCAAATGGCTGGTGTCATAACTGATCACATGTGTAGCATCATGGTAGTTAAAGATCAAACAGAGGCCAAGATGGCCGCTTCCTTGTATAAAAACGATAAGAAGGTTTAATTCTGCTTGAACTACTTGAAATTGGAAATTGAAAGCACTGCGTATAAACAATTCCCTTGTATTTTTTGTTGTTTTTTTGTTTTGTTTTTTTATATAATATTGTTTTAGTTTTTTTTTTTTATCTCAGTGCTTCAGCCTCCACCAGGGAAGCATGTGACAAGGTGGCAATGAAGGAGCACAATAGTGAGGCACTTGTCACCCCATAACAGGAAGTGTCTGAACAAGTATCTTCTTTGCAGGATCACCAGGTATTAACCACTTCAGCCGCGGAAGATTTTACCCCCTTCCTGACCACTTTTTGCGTTTCGGCACTGCGTCGTTTTAACTGACAATTGCGCGGTCGTGCGGCGTTGCACCCAAAACAAAATTGACGTCCTTTTTTTCCCACAAATAGAGCTTTCTTTTGGTGGTATTTGATCACCTCTGCGGTTTTTATTTTTTGCTCTATAAACAAAAAAAAGCGACATTTTGAAAAAAAAAAGTAATATATTTTACTTTTTGCTATAATAAATATCCCTCAAAAATATATAAAAAAAAACAATTTTTTTTTCCTCAGTTTAGGCCGATATGTATTCTTCTACATATTTTTGCTAAAAAAAAAAACGCAATAAGCGTATATTGATTAGTTTGCATAAAAGTTATAGCGTCTACAAAATAGGGGATAGATTTATGGCATTTTTATTCTGATTTTTTTTTTTTTTTATTAGTAATGGCGTCGATCTGCGATTTTTATCGTGACTGCGACATTATGGCGGACACATCGGACACTTTTGACACTATTTTGGGACCATTGTCATTTATACAGCGATCAGTGCTATAAAAACGCATTGATTACTGTGTAAATGACACTGGCAGGGAAGGGGTTAACACTAGGGGGCGATCAAGGGGTTAAGTGTGTCCTAGGGAGTGATTCTAACTGGGGGGGAGGGGCTTTCACTCACATGACAGCGATCACTGCTCCCGATGACAGGGAGCAGTAGATCTCTGTCACGTTGCTAGGCAGAACGGGGAAATGCCTTCTTTACATAGGCATCTCCCCATTCTTCTGCTCCGTGACACGATCGCGGGCACCCGGCGGACATGAAGTCCGCGGGACTTGCGATCACTGTCATGGAGCACGCATCTTAAAGGGGACGTACCTGTACGCCCATTTGCCCAGCCGTGCCATTGTGCCAACATATATTGCTGTGCTCTGGTCGGTATGTGGTTAACCACCTCCTGCCCACCGTATAGTCAAATGACGGCGACAGGGTGGCTCTCTCATTCTGAGATGATGTCATATGACGTTGTCCCACTTTCACCGCGCTTGTGCGCCCTAGGACACGGCGCATCCCTGATCTCGGTAAACACAGCTGATTACATGTAAACAAGGAAATGCCGGTTATCGGCTTTCCTCTCCTCACGCTGACAGCATGTGAGGAGAGGAGAGCCAATCAGCGGCATTTCCTCATGAGATATATGCAAAGATAATCAGTGCAGCCCCAACAGTGAGCATCAGTAATGACAGTCAGTGCCCATCAGTGATGCCAGTCAGTGCCCATCAGTGATGACAGTCAGTGCCCATCAGTAATGACAGTCAGTGCCCATCAGTGATGACAGTCAGTGCCCATCAGTGATGCCAGTCAGTGCCCATCAGTGATGACAGTCAGTGCCCATCAGTGATGCCAGTCAGTGCCCATCAGTGATGACAGTCAGTGCCCATCAGTGATGCCAGTCAATGCCCATCAGTAATGACAGTCAGTGCCCATCAGTGATGACAGTCAGTGCCCATCAGTGATGACAGTCAGTGCCCATCAGTAATGACAGTCAGTGCCCATCAGTGATGACAGTCAGTGCCCATCAGTGATGCCAATCAGTGCCCATCAGTGATGCCAGTCAATGCCCATCAGTGATGACAGTCAGTGCCCATCATTGATGCCAATCAGTGCCCATCAGTGATGTCTTTCAGTGCCTCCTCATCAGTGCCCTTCAGGGCAGCCTCATCAGCGGACATCAGTGAAGGAAAAAAATTACTTATTTACAAAATTTTCAGCTTTTTTAGCAAAAAAATAACCCCCCCCCCCCCCAGTGGTGATTTAATACCACCATAAGAAAGTTTCATGTGTCTCCAAAAAATGATAACAATTTTGTATGGGGAGAGTTTGCCAGGAGAGGGGGGGGGGGGTCATAAGACCAATAAGAGCTGCAGAACTGGAGGTGTGTGTCTGTGTAAATCCAGGAAGTGAACAGGCAGCAGCTTCAGCTGCCCACAGTTAAAATGGCTGCAGCCAGACTCAGTGGAGGGAGATTTCTGCAGCATATTTGGCAAGTACAGAATCACAGTATATATAAAATAATATGAAAAGTGGTTGGAGGGAAGCTTCAGAATGGCTGGGTTTAGTTCTAATTTAAGCAATTTTTTTTTTTCATGTGTGTGTTCCTTAAAACATCGGCACAGTTGTGCTCTAAAGATTCAGCTGGTCTAGGCGATCCACCACCCACCCAGCCCACTGTAAGTCATTGTATAAAATCTGCATTGTATAAAAGCACCAAGGAGTTAGGCCTCATTCACCCGGGGGGTACCTGGGCATACACCCGTGTGAAGGTCATGTTTGCCTACATGGGATGCACAGGTGTTCCATGTATCCCTGTGCAGGCAGCCCTGTTCTTTAGACATGTGCAATTCGTTTCGCTCCGAATTAGTTTCTTAACGAATTTTGACAAATTTGTTAATTCCGAATTTCCAAATTTTTCGGAAATTCAAAATTTTGGATATTGGAAAATTCTAAATTTCAGAAATTAGGAAATTTGAAAAATTTGAAATTTCAGAAATTTTGAAAATTTGAAAATCCAAAGATAAGAATGAAAATTCAAAAGAATGAAAATCTAAAAAATTCGAAAATCTGAAATAATAATTAACTAATAATAAATATTAAATTATAAGTATTGTAATTTCCTTTAAAATTATGTCTGTTAGTGAACGTAATAAATACGAATTTATCCGAATTTACGAATTATCTGTAACGAATGCCGTGTCTAAACGAATGGAACGTAACGATCTAATAATAATAAATAATAATAATAAAACCTTTTTAGTATTAATATTTATTATTAATTTGTTCCATTCCATTTGTTTAGATGCGGCATTCGTTATTTTGGATAATTCGTAACTTCAGATAAATTCGTATTTGTTATGTTCACAAACAGCCAAATTTTAAAGGAAATTCCAATACCTATAATTTAATAATTAGATATTATTAGTTAGTTATTTTCAAATTTTACAGTTTTTTTTTTCAGATTTTCGAATTTTTGAATTTCCGAATTTCTGAAAAAAGCAAAAAAATGAATGAAACGAAAACGAACAAATTTTTTTGTCAGTGCACATGTCTATTGCTCTTGTCAATCGGGAGGCAATAGCTGCACAAATACAGCCGCTGTTTCTAATTTGACATCCGTGTGGGTGCAGGTCCCCGAAAGCAGACAATGTACATTTGGGGATCTCACACGAATGCATAGCTCCCAACTGTCCCTGATTTCGAGGGACTGTCCCTGATTTGTCCCTCTGTCCCTCTTTCCTCCTCATTTGTCTGTCATTTTGTTCTGATCTATATAGATGTATATAAAATGCACTTTTTCTCTATCAAAAAGTGTTTTCCAGTGCTAAACCTTTCATCTGATTTCTAAATTGCTGCATTTGTAAATTCCAAAAGCCAATATAAAGGAATAGTGGTGGTAAAAAAAAAAGCATTTGTGGGTTTAACCAATCTTGTTTTTTTTTTTTGTACAATTCTCCTTTAAAGAGGGAGTCCCTCTAAAAAAAAAAAAAAATATTAAAAGCCAGCAGCTACAAATACTGCAGCTGCTGACTTTTAATAAATGGACACTTTCCTGTCCTGGAAGTCCAGCGATGTCGGCAGCCGCCGCCATTCTCTGTGAGGGAATCAGGAAGTGAAGCGTTGCAGCTTCACTTCCCGGTTCCCTACTGCGCATGCGCGAGTCGCGCTGCATGTCCTAAGTGGTCCCCGCTATCTCCTGGGACCTGCGGGGGGGGGGGGGGGGGGGGGGGGAGTGTATTCCAGGAAGTGGGTGCAAATACCTGTATTAGACAATTATGGCACCGGAGGGGGGGAGGAAACAGATGAGCGGAAGTTCCACTTTTGGGTGGAGCTCCGCTTTAAGGGGGTGTGGCAGGGGGTGTGTCCTATGCCTGCATACTTTTGCTGATGGGTGTCCCTCATTCCCATCTCAAAAAGTTGTCCATGCAGTTGCTGCATCCCAGTTGAAACGAATGGGACCCCCTGCATGCAGATGCTCAGAACTTCTGTGCATCCTGTGCAGAAAACCACGGCCCCCACACTGATATACCGAAACCCTACCCCCGTTTTATGCAGACAGCGGGCTGAAGTCTGCTTGTCGGGTATCGGTCCAGGCTCCGCGTCATCACGCCCATGCAGTCGGGATCCGCCAGATCCCTGGACCGACACCCAGCGAGAGCCTCTGAGAGGCTGAGCCGGGCTGCCCCCTCTCTCCTCTCCACAGCCCAGCGCTCCAATGAGCGAGGAGGGGGGCAGAGCAGAGAGCGGTGTCAGCGGCTCTCTGCTCAGGGAGCTGTCAGGACCGAGCAATCGGTGGTGTTCGATCGCTCGGTTCTCAGTGTTAGAGGCACCGAGGAACAGACCCAGCATCGGACTCATGCTGCACCCACATAGGTAAGTAAGTTCTTAAAAAAATTAAAAAAAAACAGACTTCTCTTTTAATATATTTATTTGACAAAGTCTTTTGCTTCTCTGTAGCGGGGTCATAATTGTACTCTTTGTCATTGAACTTGCATTGCTGTGTGATTGTGCAGGTTGGCACGAATCTGACTGATCTGACAATACAGAGGGTGCGGATCACTGTGCGAGAAGTGGGCGGATCCATGGGACCCATTTGGCCCAGTTATTACCAGGATTGCAGGACTGTATTGGTGGGTATCTGTCCAGCTGCTGTTGCATTGTCAGCTTTAACCTTTTATGTCTGAGTCTAGCCATACGTTTATTCCAACTATGCCTGGGGTAAATATAGGTCTATACTCAGACAAAAAGCTTTAAAAAAAAAAAAAAAAAGAAGAGCAGACTTGATGGACCACCTTGCCTTCCGTCACTCTTCCATGTTGCTAGCTTCATAAAGAGGTGGGGGCTATTCCTGGTAATAAAACAAAAGGAAATATATTACAGAATTGCACGTGTGAGCATTATATGTACTTCCAGAAGACTCTGCTATTTCTTACCCTCTGTCACAGGGATCTCAAACTGGTGGCCCTCCAGCTGTTGTGAAACTACAAGTCCCATGAGGCATTGCAAGGCTGACAGTTACAAGCCTGACTCCCACAGGCAGAGGCATGATGGGACTTGTCGTTTCGCAACAGCTGGAGGGCCACCAGTTTGAGACCCCCTGCGTCTAGTACAACTTTTCTTACCCTCTTTACCCCAGGAGAACCCCTGCTAATTTATCTGAAGTCATTGGGAAGAATGACCCCCCCCTCCTCCCCAGTACAGTGGTGATCAGAATGCCACCATTAACCGCTTCCGCCCCGGAAGATTTTACCCCCTTCCTGACCAGAGCACTTTTTGCGATTCGGCACTGCGTCGCTTTAACTGACAATTGCGCGGTTGTGCGACGTGGCACCCAAACAAAATTGACGTCCTTTTTTCCCCACAAATAGAGCTTTTTTTTGGTGGTATTTGATCACCTCTGCGTTTTTTTTATTTTTTGCGCTATAAACAAAAAAAGAGCGACAATTTTGAAAAAAAAACAATATTTTTACTTTTTGCTATAATAAATATCCCCCAAAAATACCCCAAACTACGGTAATTTTTTTCCTCAGTTTAGGTCGATACGTATTCTTCTACATATTTTTGGTAAAAAAAAATCTGCAATAACCGTATATTGATTGGTTTGTGCAAAAGTTATAGCGTCTACAAAATAGGGGATAGTTTTATGGCATTTTTATTATTAATTTTTTTTCTTTTATTAGTAATGGCGGCGATCTGCGATTTTTTTTTTTTTTTTTTTATCGGGACTGCGACTTTATGGTGGGCACATCGGACACTTTTGACACTATTTTGAGACCATTGTCATTTATACAGCAATCAGTGCTATAAAAATGCACTGATTACTGTGTAAATGACACTGGCAGGGAACCACTAGGGGGCGATGAAGGGGTTAAGTGTGTCCTAGGGAGTGATTCTAACTGTGGGGGGGATGGGCTACCACTGACATGACAGCGATCACTGCTCCCGATGGCAGAGAGCAGTAGATCTCTGTCATGTCACTGGGCAGAACGGGGAAATGCCTTCTTTATACACTTCCCCGTTCTGAGGCTCTGTGACACGATCCGCCGGGAGACCGGCGGACATTGAGTCACCCTGTACGTGGCGGGCACAGCCGCTAGCCCCGCCATTTAAAGGGGACATACAGGTACGCCCATTTGCCCATCACTGCCATTGTGCCGATGTATATCGTTGCACGGCGGTCGGCAAGTGGTTAAACTGTTACTAAACCCAGGAGCCTGCATTCACTATATCTGGTCTGGTCTCCTACAGTACACAGAACATAGAAATGCAATTATTTTGTGACTTCTATCAGTGTCTGGTTAAAGCTTGTAGGAGGAGTTTTCATTTTTCCCCTGATTGTCCTATGTAGCTGCAGGACCCCTGACCCTCTGTCTGGGCAGTGCCGATTGATTGGCCCTGTGCTGCTCACATGCACTCTCCCAAGAAAAAAAAAAAAACTCTAGTAATACACACCAAACTGAGCATGTGCAGAGTGCCCCCAAGGATCTGTACTATCAACAGATAGATTGGGGACAGTGAAAGAAGGGGAGGTTAAGAGAAGACTGTATCAAACAGCCTTTTTACACAATGCAGAGTATTAACCCCTTAGGTTCCACAGTGAGTATAACAAGTATGCATGCTGCATATACAGACTGATTTTACTGTTGTGGGTTTAGTAACACTTTAACCGCTTGCCAACCAGCTGCTGCAGTTACACTGCGGCAGGTTGGCACGCCTGCACAAAGGCCCCAGAGCCGGTGTACATGCCCGACGGGCGCGATGTCCGCCGGGCCCCCCACGATCGCTCCTGACAGAATGAGAACGGGGATCTGTGTGTGTAGACACACAAATCCCGGGTCTGTCAGGGGAGTAGAGACAGATCGTGTGTTCCTACTAAGTAGGAACAACGATATCTCTCCTCCCCCAGTCAGTCACACCCCCCCCCCAGTTAGAAACACACCTAGGGAACAAACTTAACCCCTTGATCGCCCCCTAGTGTTAACTCCTTCCCTGCCAGTGACATTTCTACAATAATCAGTGGCTATTTTTAGCTCTGATCGCTGTATAAATGTCACTGGACCCAAAAAAGTGTCCAATCTGTCCGCCGCAATGTCGCAGTCCCGATAAGCCGCCGCCGCTATTACTAGTAAAAAAAAAAATAATCATAAAAATTACATAAATCTATCCCCTATTTTGTAGACACTATAACTTTTGCGCAAACCAATCAATATACGCTTATTGCGATTTTATTTTATTTTTTTTTTTACCAAAAATATGTAGAAGAATACATTTTGGCTTAAACTGATGAAGTAATTCATTTTTTTACATTTTTTTGGGATATTTATTATAGCAAAAAGTACAAAATATTGTTTTGTTTTTTTTTTCAAAATTGTCGCTCTTTTTTTGTTTATAGCGCAAAAAAAAAAACTGCAGAGGTGATCAAATACCACCAAAAGAAAGGTCTGTTTATGGGAAAAAAAGGACGTCAATTTTGTTTGGGTACAACGTCGCACGACCGCGCAATTTTTAGTTAAAGCGACGCAATGCCGTATCGCAAAAAAATGGCCTGGTCAGGAAGGGGGTAAATCCTTCCGAGGCTGAAGTGGTTAAGATAGCGAAAAAAGGTCATTGGTTTCATTACGCTGGCTCGGCCAAGTAGCTCCGGACCCAAAACTATGAAGGTGCCATCAGATAGAAGGTCAGTCAGCCACCCCTAGCAACCTCTGAAGGAACCCTGGTGCCATATATATATATGTGTGTGTGTGTGTGTGTGTGTGTGTGTGTGTGTGTGTGTGTGTGTATATATATATATATATATATATATATATATATATATATATGTATATATATATATATATGTGTGTGTGTGTGTGTGTGTGTGTGTGTGTATATATATATATATATATATATACACACACACACTGCCTTAAAAAAGTATTCATACCCTTTGACATTTTCCACATTTTGTCATGTTACAACCAACAACGTAAATGTATTTTATTGGGATTTTCTGTGATAGACCAACACAAAGTGGCACATAATTGTGAAGTGGAAGGAAAATGATAAATGGTTTTCAACATTTTTTTACAAATAAATATGTGAAAAGTGTGGGGTACATTTGTATTCAGCCCCCTTTACTCTGATACCCCTAACTAAAATCTAATGGAACCAATTGTCTTCAGAAGTCACCTAATTAGTAAATAGAGTCCACCTGTGTGTAATTTAATCTCAGTATAAGACCCCTTTCACGCTAAAGGCGCTTTTCAGGCGTTTTAGCACTAAAAATAGCGCCTGAAAAGTGCCTGAAAAGCGCCTCTCAACCCTTTCCCAATGTAAAATCCCGAGTACTTTCACACTGGGGCGGTGCGCTTGCGGGATGGGGAAAAAAAAGTCCTGCAAGCAGCATCTTTGGGGCAGTGTATACACCGCTCCCACACCGCCCCTGCCAATGAAATCAATGGGCAGCGCTTGCAAAGTGCTTCAGCAGCGGCGCTTTTCGGATGCTTTTTAAACCCCTTCTTTGGGGTCAAAAGTGCCCCGCTCCCACCCACACTGCGCCAATAAAGCTCGGGCGGTCTGAGTGTGAAAGGGGTCCTAATACAGCTGTTCTGTGATGCCCTCAGAGGTTTGTTAGAGAAGCTTAGTGAACAAACAGCATCATGAAGGCCAAGGAACACACCAGACAGGTCAGGGATAAAGTTGTGGAGAAGTTTAAAGCAGGGTTAGGTTATAAAAAAAAAAAAAATATCTCAGGCTTTGAACATCTCACGGAGCTCTGTTCAATCCATCATCTGAATATGGAAAGAGTATGGCATAACTGCAAACCTACTAAGACCTGACCGTCCACCTAAACTGACCGGCTATATTTGGCTATGCGACAAGAAGTGACGGGAAATCTCCCCAATGGGAAAACCAAGAGTGCTTATAACCCTTCCTTTGAGCCTCATACACGTGATCGGATTTTCTGACGGGAAATGTGTGATGTCAGGCTGTTGGCGGAAAATCCGACCATGTGTACACTCCATCGGACAATTGTTGTTGGATTTTCTGCGGACAAATGTTGGATGGCAGGCTTTAAGAATGTCTGTTGTTGGATTTTCCGATCGTGTGTACACAAGTCCGTCAGACAAAAGTCCAAGGTACAAACACGCATGCTCGGAATCAATGCTCACCAAACACGACATTAGCAAAAGGTGCCCAAAGGGTGGTGCTCAAGAGCTGAAATTTCACGTAATACGTCACTACGTTCGTTTTTGTTGGCAGACAATTGTGTGCCATTTGTATGCAAGACAAGTTTTTGGCCAACGCCTTTCGGGAAAAAAAGTCCGAAGCTTTGTCTTAGGAAAATACGATCGTGTGTACGAGGCTATACTCTCTCCAAAATGGGGGGGGGGGGATTAGCTTTAGTTCTACTTTAAAGCTTGCCAAACAGGTTAGTCTACAATCTTTAGATTTACCAACAACTGTGTATCATGATGGCCTACATAATGCAATCCATTCAAGATTCAGCTACACTAACAAAAGATCTGCGAAAAATATATTCCAATGGCATAACCCGGGTTTCTGCCCCTTCCATGTATCTGTTGAAGTCTGCATTCTTTTATTGAAATCGGCCTGTATATGTGGATGTCTGTGTGTCACCAATGGCTGACTGTATCAATCAGGGATATATATTTACTTTTTGTATATATTATATATATATATATTTTTTTTTTTTAATTTTTTTTTTTAAGTTTGTTGTAGATTCCGCCAATCCAATGCAGGTATCGGCGTCCTGTATACAGCTTCTGTCTGTGCTGTCCGCTCCCGCTCTGTCTTCTGCTTCTGTGCTCATTATTTTCAATAAAACGTAAGTAATTTCATGATTCAGCAAAACCATAAGGGCGAACGGGCGCCGCCCCCTCTCTCTTGCCACCCCCTCTAGCACTAATAGAGAGATTCATGCTTTGCATGAATCTATCTATGGCTGCCGCTGCCACCCCCTATTCAGGCGCCTCAATTACAGCTGCAGGGGGTGTTTTTGAAGCACCTGATTAGATCCATAGACTCTAATAGGCGTCAAAAAAGGTGACCTGCGAGCGCCATGCTGGGCGCTCGCAGGTCACTCGGCTGTGTTAGACCCCTTTCACACTGAGGCGCTTTTCAGGCACTTTCACGCTAAAAAAAGCACCTGAAAAGCTCATGAAAACCTATTTCCATTAAAATTAATGAATGCTTTCACACTGGGGCAGTGCGCTGGCAGGGCGGTGAGAAAACGCCCCTCTCCATTGAAATGAATAGAAAACGCTTCAAAAGCGCCTGAAAAGCTCTTCAAAAGCCCTCAGTGTTTTACTGGCAGTTTAGAAGCGCCTCAGTGTGAAAGGGGCCTAAGAGAAGCGAATGAATATTTGCTTTCCTAACACTAAACCGCCTCTCTGCCAATCAGGTGCTCGGATCTGTTACCCGTCACCTGATTGGCTGAAACGACAGAATACTTCCCCATCGTTGGTATCACTGGGAGGAATAGTGCCCCATCATTGGTATCAGTGGGAAAAATAGAGCCCCATCGTTGGTGTCAGTGGGAGAAATAGTGCCCCATCGTTGGTGTCAGTGGAATAGTGCCTCATCGTCTGTATCAGTGGGAGGAATAGTGCCCCATCATTGGTGTCAGTGGGAGGAATAGTGCCCCATCATTGGTGTCAATGGGAGGAATAGTGCCCCAAGGGCCGGACAAATGCAAGCAGAGGGCTGCATTTGGCCCCTGGGCCGCAGTTTGGAGACCACTGCCTTAGATTGTTCTCTATTCAGATTGCACAGATGGTCACAGGCTGCTGTGATGCTACAAAACACGCACAGTAAAAAGATATTTATAACAGTTGATCAGATGACAGATGACAGTGCTCGCTTTGTTCTTGCAGGGACCTTCCATGCTGTATGTCTCTGGTGGAGATGAAGTCACTCTTCAGAATGGATGACATAATAAGCTGTTCTCAGCAACCAATCACAGTTATGGAAACCAGCGCCCTTGAAGGCACCGGACTACAAGAGGTTGTGCAGTGGCTGCATTCATCTATCGGGACATAAAGGAAGAATACTGAGATTTGTTCCTTTTGATCTGGACGTGACACAAGATATGTGATTTTTTTTTTTTTTTGTGAAAGTCAAGTTCCTCCACCCCAAACTCGCTCCTCCATGTCTTTATGGACCTTGCTTTGTGTACTGGTGCTCAGTCATGTTGGAACAGGAAGGGGACATCCCCAAACTGTTCCCACAAAGTTTGGAGCATGAAATTGTCCAGAATGTCTTGGTATGCTGATGTCTTAAGAGTTCCCTTCACTGGAACTAAGGGACCAAGTCCAACCAAGTTCCTCCACCCCAAACTGGCTCATCCATGTCTTTATGGACCTTGCTTTGTTCACTGGTCCATATCATTTGGTGGAGGGGGGATTATAGTGTGGGGTTGTTTTTCAGGGGTCGGGCTTGGCCCCTTAGTTCCAGTGAAGGGAACTCTTAAGGCGTCAGCATACCAAGACAGTTTAGACAATTTCATGCTCCCAACTTTTTTGGGAACAGTTTGGGGATGTCCCCTTCCTGTTCCAACATGACTGTGCACCAGTGTACAAAGCAAGGTCCATAAAGACATGGATGAGCGAGTTTGAGGTGGAGGAACTTGACTGGCCTGCACAGAGTCCGGACCTCAACCCAGTAGAACACCTTTGGGATGAATTAGAGCGGAGACTGTGAGGCAGGCCTTCTCGTCCAACATCAGTGCCTGACCTCACAAATGTGCTTCTGGAAGAATGGTCTCCACTCACGCCAGAGAAAGAGCAAAAAAATTGATGCCCTTTAAAGGTTTTTGAAAAGTCAGTCGTCTATGGACAATTTTGGGTACCGTATTTTTTTCACCATTTCACAGGCACACGCTGTTTTGAAGCTTGACATGTTTGCTATCTATTTATTGGACAAAACCTCATCTTTTATATTTTACAAAAAAATGCACATTATATTTTTTTGTGGTCTAAAATTAAGTGTTACTGAAAATTTTATATTTGATAAACAGTTGCACAAATATTGTGTGATATAAAAAAATTGCAACTGCCGCCATTTTATTCTACAGGGTTTTTTGGGAGGACTAAAAGGGTAACTACACTTTCGTGTGCGAAAAAAAATAGCAAAAAAAATAAAATAAAATAATATAGCGTATACAATTGCGACACAAGTCATATTGTAATTGAATGTTATTAAAAATTACCTTCTTTCCTTTGCAATCTGCAGCCGCTGTCATTTTCTATACAATGTAATATGGCAGAAATGCACTACAGTTCATTTAACATGGTTTCCTATGGGACACGTTCACATCTATGCTTTTGTCAGCCGCTGAGTATTTGGAAAGGGTCAAAGGACTGTTTTCAAAGCCTTTTTTTTCTTTTTTTTTGGTCCAATAGACTTCAATGGAGAAGCTGCAGAAAAGCATGTAGTGTGTTTTTGTCTGTGGAATAGTGCCCCATCCTTGGTATCAGTGGAAGGAATAGTGTCCCATCATTGGTGTCAGTGGAAGGAATAGTGCCCCATCATTGGTGCCAGTGGGAGGAATAGTGCCCCATCCTTGGTATCAGTGGGAGGAATAGAGCCCCATCATTGGTGTCAGTGGGAGGAATAGTGCCCCATCATATTGGTGTCAGTGGGAGGAATAGTGCCCCATCATATTGGTGTCAGTGGGAGGATTGTCGCCCAAAAGAAGATCCTGCTCCTTTTTGAGTTACAAGCTTTGTGTGTAGTGATTTTGCTGCGATTGCAGCGTGATTTATCTTGGGACAATTGCTACAAAATTGTCGAGATTGGGGGGCCATTAACAAGTAATGCCATCGTGCCGCAATTCCACCCACGATTCCAAATGCCTAGGTGTAAATGGAGCCTTAGTATTAGTTTAAACTTGGCTTCAGTTGACAACTATTAAAAACTACACACCCCCCCCCCACCCTCCATAACAGCTCGTATCATCATTTGACCAAAAAAAAAAATAATAATAATAATAATAATAATTAGATCACTTGTCTGCTTTCTGGCATGCTTATTTCATATGTTTAATCTTAAAAAAAAAAGAAGGAAAACTTTTTTTTTAATCTATTTTTTCCCCCTAAATTAATTTATAAATAGCAATTGTTTGTTTAAACTTGGTTTTGTGGACAACTGTTAAAAACTAAGCACACCCCAACACCCCCTCCGCTATAGCACCTATCATCATTTGAAAAAATAAAATATATATATGGAAAATAACAAATAATGAGATCACTTGTCTGCTTTCTGACATGTTTGATCATAAAAAGGGGAAAGAAAAAAAAAAAAAAAAAAAAAATATATATATATATATATATATATATATATATATATATATATATATATATATAATTTATTATTATTATTATTTTTTTTTTCTTTCCCCTTTTTAAGATTAAACATGTCAGAAAGCAGACAAGTGATCTCATTATTTGTTATTTTCCATATATAGATATTTATATATATATATATATATATATATATATATATATATATATATATATATATTTAAATCTGTCTTTTCTCCCCCCCCCTTTACATAGTAAACAATAAAATAAAAATGTATTTATAAATAGCAATTGTTTGTTTAAACTTGGCTTCAGTGGACAACTATTAAAAACGAACCCCCCCCCCCCATCTTCCATAGCAGCTCGTATTATCATTTGAAAAATAATAATAATAATGAGATTACTTGCGTCTGCTTTATGGCATGTTTATTTCATATGTTTAATCTTAAAAAGGAGGGAAAACTGTTTTATTTTTTAATCTGCATTTTTTCCCCCTTTTACATAGGTAAACAATAAAAAAATAATAATTAATAAATAGCAATTGTTTGTTTAAACTTGTCTTCCACCCCCAACCCCGCAAACCCCCTCCATAGCAGCTTGTATCATAATAATGAAAATAAATATATATGGAAAATAACATATAATAAGAACACTTGTCTGATTTCTGCCATGTTTATTGCATATGTTTAATCTCAAAAAGTAAGGAAAACCGTTTTTTTTTTTTAAATCTGTATTTTTTTCCCCCTTTACATAGTAAATAATAATTTAAAAAATGTATTTATAAATAGCAATTGTTTGTTTAAACTTGGCTTCAACCCCCAACCCCGCAAACCCCCTCCATAGCAGCTTGTATCATAATTTAAAAAACAAATATATGGAAAATAACATATAATAAGAACACTTGTCTGCTTTCTGCCATGTTTATTTAATATGTTTAATCCTAAAAAGGAAGGAAAACCGTTATTTTTAAATATGTATTTTTTTTCCCCCTTTACATAGTAAACAATAATTAAAAAATGTATTTATAAATAACAATTGTTTGTTTAAGTTCTGCTTTTTTAGGGAGAACATGTAATGAAAATGAAGCAGATATTGTCCCAAGAGGAAATTTGAAGGAAAAAAAAAACTGTGACAGTTGGACTCAGTTGGCAGTTGGTTTCCATGGAGATCTGAAAAAAAAACTGTGACAGTTGGACTCAGTTGGCAGTTGGTTTCCATGGAGATCTCACTGTGACATCACCACTGCTCTTATAAGGAAGTGCAGCTGGTGTCTGTGGCCAGTCTTATATTGACATACGCAGAGAACAGATGTGAGAGTTACAGCTCTTCATTTCTATTCATTCTGTAATTAAAAAAAAGCAAGATGAGAGTATTATTACTTTTAGCGATTATTCTGCTTATCGATGCAGCGACAGGTAAGATATTTTTATTCAATAGATGCAACAAAATTTGAATATTTATTAGTTATATTGATGTACAGATGGTTCCTTCAGGGCAATAGGCAAGGGGGGAGGAGGTCTATTTATAGTGTGTGTGATGGGTCTATTTATAGTGTGTGATGGGTCTATTTATAGTGTGTGATGGTCTATATGAAATTGGGCAATAGGCAATGCAATGTAAAGTTTTTTTAAACCCAAAAGCAGATATTTATTATATTGCAGTTTACTAAAACTTAGATGTGATGGCTGCATTCGTTTTCTTTCTTTTTTTTTTAGGATTTCTTTCCTTTTTTTCACCTGTTGAACCAACCAAAATGTTTGTTATTTTTCAATTTCCATTGTCAGAATAAGCTGTCCAGATGAAATGTCAGTTAGCAGGTTGAGACAAACCGTTTAATACAATGGTCAGCTTTTTGTTAATGTAAAACCTTTATCCCAAAAAGGGGGGGGGGGGTACATTGCTGTAATCGCTTATAAAGTATTAGCTGGAGTTTGGCTTCAGTTTGAAATTTAAATCTGCAAGTACAGCTAACACTCCCCTCCCCCCTCCAGACTGACAATGCTGCTGTTAAAAGGTGCCGCCTGTGCTCCTTTATCCAGAGTGGGGGCACTCTAATACAGCAGGTGTGTTACTGGCCAGATCACCGGGTGAAAACAAGAGAAAAAAAACCCTAAAAAAAAACAAAAACTAATGCAGCCACCAATGACTGATAAGCTGCAATAGAATCCATTTTTGGGTTTAATACTACTTAAAAAAAAAAATTGCTAGTCATCGCCATCTAGTGGCTGTAATGCAGTATTTTCCACACTCACACATATAAATTGTTCAGGAAAAAAGCCTGAAAACGTTTGAATTTAAAAACTTTAGCCCCGGCAACGATTTTCCCCCCTAATGACCAGGCCATTTTTTTTGCCATACGGCACTACGTGGATTTAACTGACAATTGCGCTGTCGTGCGATGTTGTAGCCAAACAAAATTTATGTCTTTTTTTTCCCCACCACAAATAGAGCTTTCTTTTGGTGGTATTTGATCACCTCTGCGGTTTTTATTTTTTATGCTATAAACAAAAAAAAAAAGCGACATTTATAAAAAGAAAAAAAAAAACACACAACGTTTTTTACTTTCTGCTATAATACATATCCAAAAATGTAAAAAACAAAACAAAAAAAAAACCTAATTTATTCATAGGTTTAGGCCGATATATTTTCTTCTATATATTTTCGTTAAAAAAATTAAAAAAAATGCAATAAGAGTATATTGATTGGTTTGCGCAAAAGTTATAGCGTCTACAAAATAGTGTAATATATATGTACATATATACATCCTTCTATTTCGGCCCCTGGACTATTGGGTACTACATCTTGAGGTATCTATGTATTGTGCCTTTTTACTTGTATTACAATATAGTGCAGTGATTGTGAACCTTGGCACCCCAGATGTTTTGGAACTACATTTCCCATGATGCTCATGCACTCTAGAGTGTGGTTGAGCATCATGGGAAATGTAGTTCCAAAACATCTGGGGTGCCAAGGTTCGCCATCACTGAAATAGGGGATTGTTTTAGGAACTTTTAATTTCTTTTTTTTATTGTTTTTACTGGTAATGGCAGCGATCTGCTATTTTTAGCGGGACTGCGACATTGCGGTGGACAAATCTGACAAAAGTGACACTTTTTGGGGACCAGTGACACCAATACTGTGATCAGTGCTAAAAAAAAAATAAAAATGCACTGATCAATGTTTAATGACACTGGTAAGGAAGGGGTTAACACTAGGGAGCGATCGAAGGGTTAAATGTGTTTTCCCTGTGTGTGTTCTAACTGTGTGTGTGTGGGGGGGGGGGGGGCTCACTGGGACAACACAGAGATCGCTGTTCCTGATCACTAGGTGCAGACGATCTTCCTGTACTCCCCTGTCAGAACAAGGATCCGCCTTGATTTACATAGGCAGATCCCCATTCTGTCTCTCTGTGGAGCGATCACCAGTGGTCGGCGGACATCACGTCCCGACGTGCAGCAGGCGTGTGCACGCACCCACAGTATCTCATGCAGCCGGGCCGCCCCCTGCCGCAGTATAATTGCGGTGGGCGGTCCGGAAGCGGTTAAATAAACCCCTGAGAGTGTGCAGGAGCCCATTTCACCATAGGAGGCCATCTTTAGGAACTACTTTACAGGGGGGAAAAAAAAATATTTTATTCTTTCCTGTTACTGTCCATTTATAACATTGTTTTATAGGACTTTATTAGAGCTTTTGATTGAAAACTAACCTTTGTCTCTCTCTTTCTTTTTTTTTCTTTTCAGCTGTGAAAATAATGGCGGTAGATGTACCGAATTTTGTCCAATTGGTCGTCGGATCGCAGTTGATAATCCCATGCCGGTTTCATCTGGCTGACCCAACCAAAGGATATCTCGTGAGGATGGAGTGGGGGAGAGTGACCCAAAATGCGACCTCATACGAAAATCTAATATATCGATACAACCGCAAGCTGACCGTATCAATGAACCCCAGGGTCAGAATGTTCAACAGACTCGCCAACGGTGGCAACTGCTCCATGGAGATAGATCCGGTCCGGTTGGATGACACTGGTATCTATCAATTGAACATCAGCATTGATGACAATATATTTACACCGTATCCATTTGTGGCAGTTATTGTCCAACATCCGCAAGGTAAGTTACAGAAATCTAAGCAATATACAGTAATCTCAATGCACAAATCTTTAATACCAAGATAAAGGATCCTTAGTGTAGCCATGTGACTGTCATTTTCATATATCATTGGACTTGGCTGAAAATAACCGTCACTTTTTATATAAAAATAAGGAATCTTATTCTGGTGGATTAGCTTTGTGAATTGAGCCCAATGTGCTTTGTTTATATTTGTTTATATCTAATATTTGGGGGGGTGTGGTGTGTATTAAAGGGTATGTACAGTGAGTGCGCTTTGTCACTCTAGGACAGGAAGTGTGTTACTGGCAGGATCTCCAGTCTTTTCACCTTCTAACTTCTTCTCTGTGTTACTTACAGATTACTACTTTGATGACGATGACCGTAGCGATGATCCAGACAAAAACAAGGATGACTTGCCGCTGTATGTCACTCTTCTAATTATTGTAGGAATCATATTCGCCGTGGTGATCCTGGCCGGTTGCATCTGGAATGTGTGCAGGTAAGTTCCGTTAGCACTTTATTTCCTTTCAAGAGTGTCTTCCCAGCCAGAAGTAGAAATTGTTAAAGAACTCTGTATTTCTTCTAAATACACAATGCTTATGTTATGTCTCCTTGTTCTTTACAGACACTATATACTTTATAGACGCAAGCGCAAGAAAGAGGATATAGAGACAGGTCCCTTAGAGGAGGAATCGGATGATCACACCATTCCTGGGGATGAGCACACCATTGTTTGGGTAGAGAACACCGGCCCTGGGGATGATCACACCATTCCTGGGGATGAGCACACCATTCCTGGGGGAGAGAACACCGGCCCTGGGGATGATCACACCATTGTTTGGGGAGAGAACACCGGCCCTGGGGATAATCACACCGTTCCCGGGGATGAGCACACCATTCCTTGGGGAGAGAACACCGGCCCTGGGGATGATCACACCATTCCTGGGGATGATCACACCATTCCTGGGGATGATCACACCATTCCTGGGGATGAGCACACCATTGTTTGGGTAGAGAACACCGGCCCTGGGGATGATCACACCATTCCTGGGGATGATCACACCATTCATGGGGGTGATGTTCTTGGGGGAGAGCACACCGTTCATGGGGGTGAGCACACCATTCCTGGGGATGAGCACACCATTCCTGGAGATGAGCACACCTGCCCTGAGGGAGAGAACACCAGCCCTGAGAAAGAGCATACCGTTCTTCGGGTAGAGCACAACATACCTGGGTGTGAGCACACCATTCATGGGGGTGATGTTCTTGGGGGAGAGCACACTGTTCATGGGGGTGAGCACACCATTCCTGGGGATGAGCACACCTGCCCTGAGGGAGAGAACACCAGCCCTGAGAAAGAGCATACCGTTCCTCAGGGAGAGCACAACATACCTGGGGGTGAGCACAACATTCATGGGGGTGATGTTCTTGGGGGAGAGCACACTCTTCATGGGGGTGAGCACACCATTCCTGGGGATGATCACACCATTCCTGGGGATGATCACACCATTCCTGGGGATGATCATACCATTCCTGGGGATGAGCACACCATTCCTGGGGATGAGCACACCATTCCTGGGGATGAGCACACCATTCCTGGGGATGATCACACCATTCCTGGGGATGATCACACCATTCCTGGGGATGATCACACCATTCCTGGGGATGATCACACCATTCCTGGGGATGAGCACACCATGCCTGGGGATGAGCACACCATTCCTGGGGATGAGCACACCATTCCTGGGGATGAGCACACCAGCCCTGAGAAAGAGCATACCGTTCCTCGGGGAGAGCACAACATACCTGGGGGTGAGCACACCATTCCTAGGGAAGAGGGACCCAATAGGGGAGAGGAAGAGAGTGGCGCCAACAGCTCACCAAGTCCATCAGAGACTTCCTCACTTGAGGCTACTTCAACAGACAGTGACTGCTACGTAAGCGCAGATGAGGAGTTATCGGTTCATATTCCAATACCTGAACCAACAGATAGCTCATCATCATGTGGCACTAGACAGGAGTCTCCTGTTCTTAATTTCTTGAAGTGGCTTCAAACCTTTTTTCCTTATGCATTGCCCACTATCTATATGGGTAATGATTCAGAAAGAGAAGCTCAGCACACCGCTCTGCCAGGTGAAGATGGCTCATGGAACATAGAAATGCCAAGTTATTAAAAGGACGATGCTGGGGCGTGGCCTGGACATGGCTGGATAGAAACGCGTGATTGCTGAGCTCCCGGCCGTCTCTCCCTTACCCTGGCAATTCCAGCTTGATCCGCACACTATGCACTCTACAAGATGGAAATCGGTAAAGAAGGGCAACAAACCGACCAAATCAACCCCTCAACCACCCACACCGAGTGATCTCAGACGGAGATTTCAGCTCTCCCTTCTCGGCTCCCCGGAGCTCAAGATGGCGGCGACGCCTCGTGGTGAGCAATTAGTGAGACAGGCAGCGAGTGGCTCCCCATCGCCGAACAGAGACATGCATCTGCCGGATACATATACGGGCTTCCCCTCAGACCTCCGCTCTGGCTTGGAGGGGGGATCACGGCCCCCCCCCTTCTCAGGCGACCGGAGTAGATGCAGAGCTCCGCGCTATACTGCAGGCGCTGCCTACCAAGGCGGATATTGCGGCCCTTATAGCGACGGTGGAGACCACACACCGCAAGGAAATGAAAGCAGTAAAAGCAGACATCAGTGCACTAACTAACAGAATGGAAGCGGGTGAGAGCTCCCTTATGGCACTGGAACGCCGAATGTCAGTAATGGAAGAACATCAGGACTCCCATACAGAAGCCCTGCAAGACCAATGGTTGCGATTGGAGGAAATGGAGGATCGGAATCGCAGGAATAACCTGCGACTCAGAGGACTTCCAGAAGCCACGGGTCCTGAAGATCTAGCAGACACGGCTGTTGCAATCCTCCGCAGTCTTCCAGGTATTGAACTACCAGAACGCATTGAATTAGACAGGATACATCGGGCACTGGGCCCTAAACCAACCGACCCTCTGAGACCAAGGGACGTTGTATGCAGAGTACACCATTATGTACACAAAGAACTGATCTTGAGGAAAGCCTGGGAATCAGAGGACCCGGAACTAGATGGCGCCACGGTGAAAATTCTACCGGATCTTTCACGTGCAACCCTGCAGAGACGTGCGATTGTGAAGCTGCTTCTAGATTTGGCAAAAAGGAAAGGAGCCACATACCGTTGGGGATACCCCCTTTCCGCAACATTCAGGAGAAACCAACGAAGCTTTACCCTCCGAAAGCCAGATTCCTTGCCGGCACTATTCACCTTCCTTGACGCAGAACCCATGAGATCCCTAATTGGCTTGGCCCTCTTACACGCACACCGGGTCACCCTTCCTCATCGAGAGTCAATAATGTTCTACCACCGAGACAGCAGCTGAACCGCCGCAGACCCAGAGCACCGTCTCAAGAAGACATACGTGAGTCGTGAAACAACTATAACTGCAGACTGAAGTTTTGATTTTCATTTTTACACTCCAATGTTTGGGTGAGATTTAAACGTTTTTTTTTTTTTTTCTCTTTTTCTTTATACTGTTCATATCTGATATATGGCCAACTGCCGTTTTGAGTGAGGTGTCTTTATGTGGCGCCGGTTCCTCTGTTTACCAGGAATCGGGTCTGCACAGGACTTACCATTTTTAACTCAGACCCCCTTTCAACTTTACTGGGCATCAGGTACATAAGCACCTCATACAAACACTTGCCAAAACTGAGCTGTCCATCTATATTAATAGATGCTGTGCATTAACCACATATTTAGTGGGGCCAGGTATTTTTACAGGGACTGCTACTGATCTTATATAGAAGCTCTTACAACCTGGAAAAGCTGCTCTTAAATATGGAATCTCTGAGATGATAGACTCAGCTATGTATATCTAACTTGACAGAACGACAGAACCGGTCCTAAATTACTATGGGATGCTTGTTTGTTGATCTGAAATACCCACTCAGAAGACCAGATTATGGAAGTGATGACCACATCAAATAACTCCCCCTCTGCAACCAGAGATGTTGGAGACCTTGATATGCGGGTTTGAAATATAGTCAGAAACTGCGGAGCCTAGTTCTGGTGGCTTCAGGGATGGCCGTGTCGGCTCTTATTTAGTAGAGACATGAGGCGGCTACCCAGCGGTACTGACAATATGCATGTAAAGTAATTCACCTCCCTACGGCAGGTTGGATGCAAAGGTTAAAGTAAAAGTTTGGTTTATTTTGTTTGACATCTAACGTTAAACTCTCCTCAGATCAGATTGATGGAAGCTCAAAACCGTTGCGGTCGGGGGGGGGGGGGGGGGGTGGCTCACTTGGCGGGTGAGGTTTATAAAATTGCATAGTAATTCTCTGATAGATGTAAACCTTAGATAAGCTGGGGTGAGGGGGAGAGTGGGAGACTCTCTCTCTGTGCCGTGTCCTACCCCTCTCCCGAATAGGTCAGCGTATACCCCTGGGAGACCAATAGATGCTCCTCGGGGATCATATGCTCGCAAACACTCCCCGGAATTGAAGGGGAAATATTACGGACAAGACATTAGGTCGTGCCCGTACCTTACTCTTAATCTCCATCTATCCTTTCTATTTCTACTCTAAGTTCTCTGTTTAACCTTTCCCCCTTTCTCTCTTCCCTTCCTTGATCTACCCTTACCCTCTCCCCCCTCCCCCCACCCATAGTTTTATTATAGAAACACGAAAAAAGTACTCTTGCGCACTGGTGTGTTAGCTAAAGAAATTCAAGAGGGGCTATGGGCTTCGGCTTTGCTGCTCTCGAAGGATGGGATTATCCTAATAGTGAAAAACAAAGAAAGAAACAAGAGAGCGCACCAGCCTAGCGCATTATCCTTGGCAAATTTTAATAAATTAAAAACAAGGTAAAAGGCTACTCACAAAAGTCGCAGGTAAATTAGCATATCAAACGCACAAAGGCAATAGTTCCAGTGGTAGGCAGCTGTCCAGGTCCAGGAGGGAGGCACACGGACCGCCGCTGGCTTACGCGTTTCGAAGGTTTGACCTTCTTCCTCAGAGCCTTAGTGGTGGCAGTCTCCTGCCGACTTTTTATATACACATGTTAGGCTGAAATAGACTGATCTGGTTGGTATCAGGACTCCTCCCTTAATTGGTGGGCGGTCCTCTGAGAGGAGGGGAGGGGGGGGGAGGGGGGGGGTTATTGTGGATCTTGACAAAATAAAATGAACATTATTGGAGGGCCATAACATATTGATCTATTGATTTGATGATTAATTGGTGTGCTTTCATAGCCATTATTGTTATCACTAGTAAAATTACAGTGTAAAAATGTAGTAAATACACAATCCGCTGTTCTACCCTCACATTATTACATCTCATAAATACAGAGTAGTGTGAGTGATCAGAGGGTTATGAGTATGAGAAAGGGGGAGGGGGGGGTATTGTACCTTAACTACTGTTGATCTAATGCCATCTCCTCTGCTCAGATGCATTTTTCTTCAGGGGCTGTGTCCGTATGGGCTGCCTCTGCTGTCACGTTCGCTCCTGTGCTCCATGAAACTAGGTGGAACGCACGCCGCCGGTTTACTTCCGGGTTGCGTTCCACAGGGCGGAAGTGCGGTCGTGATGTCACATCCTGTGCGCCGTTCGGCGCCTAGGATGTGACTCAATATAGTAAACAGTGGCCTCCATCTTGCTGTAGACACAGATAGAGGTCAAAGTCAGACTGATAGCATCTGACTTTAACCAAAAAGAGTGGAAATGTTAAAAATGTATAACTAGATGGATGACAACAATGAATAGTAACAATAAAGAGTGCTGAGCAATAGTATGCAAAAAAAAAAAAACAGAGAAAATTAAAGGGGGACCGAGGGAGGGGAGTGGTGGAATCTGGTCTAAAACAAAAGTTGGAAATAGCAGTGCTCAAGACATGTGTATTTGGAAGCCAGCAGGAGACCCACTTACATAGTATTTAAAATACATGGTAATAAAAATACATACATATAATACACCTTCTATAAAACGTTATAAATATATGTATACACATATATATAGAAAGTAAAAGCCTTATACACGTCCATCGCATATCTATATATGTGCATACGGTGATTAATAAAAAAGGCAAATCTTTTTTTATATATATTATAAAAATTACAAAAAAAAGGGAGTTTTTTTGTAAAAATTAAAATCCGTGTATAAGTACAACGGACTGTGTACCTTGCCTATCTATTCTAAAAAGAGAGAGAGGAGGGGGGAGGGGGGAGGGGAGGGGGAGGGGAGATTTTGTTGCTGACACCACATATAGACATTCCTATAGTGGTTTGTATATTATAGCGAATAACTCAGAGGTTATATTAGTAGAAATCGGTGAATGAGATGTGATGTGGGAGGGGGGGGGGGGGGGGGAGGGACAATCAACAACACTTAATACCAATAATATTAGACTATTTTATGTACTTCTGGATCCTCATTTAGGCCTCCTGGAGTGAGACTGCCGAGGGTAAAGATCCAGAAGGCTTCTCTTTTGCAAAGCCTCTGGTACCTTCTTCCTGTATCCAGCTCCCTTCCAATCGACTCTATCCCAAAAACTTTCATGCCTACCGGGTCCCCCTGATGGACTTCTACAAAATGTCTAGGGACTGGGTATTTGTCTCTTAGGTTTATTATGCCACATTTGTGTTCACCAATTCTCACTCGCATTGGGCGTTGTGTGCGGCCTACGTATAGTCGCCCACAGGGACATATTATACCGTATACCACATATTCTGTTCCGCAGTTGATAAATTGCTTAATTGGGTGGATTTTTCCGTCTCTCCCAACCACCGTTTTTTTCCTGTGCCACATGTACTTGCAAGTGCCACAGTTCCTAACACCACATCTATAGCAACCTTTTTGATCGAAAATTGTTGCCCAGCTATTGGTTGGTTTGCTAGTACATATTTTTACCCTACTTGGGGCTATCAGGCTCCTAAGATCTTGAGGTTTCCGAAAAACTATATTGGGGTGATCGGGAAGTGTCTTACCCAAAACAGGGTCGTGCTTCAGAATATTCCAATTCTTTTTGATAATATTCTGAATTTCGAACGCTTTGCTTGTATATTGGGTAGAGAAGCAGGCCTGATGAATAGCTGGGGTGGTCTGGTGTCGGGGTTCTGTGTTGTTCAAATCTTTACTAGATTGTTCGTCATAGAGAGCCAGATATTTAGAAAAGGCTGATTTTATGTGATTGGCTTCATAACCCTTCTCACTGAATTTCTGCATAAGAAGTTTGCTCTGTTCTAAATAATCCTCTTTCTTGGTACACGTTCTTCTAAGGCGGCAAAATTGGCCGAAGGGGACATTCTGTATCCACCTGGGGTGGTGGTTGCTTTTAGCATGCAAGTATGAATTGCCCCCACTGGGTTTGAAATGAGTTTTAGAAAAGATGTTACCATCTTGGTCACTCTGTAGTTCTAGATCCAGGAAGACTAGACATTTCTCATCTAGGACATGAGTGAATTCTATTCCAAACGGGTTATTTCTACAATGTTCCAGAAAGCTCTGGAGACTTTGGTCTGACCCATCCCAGATGATCAAGATGTCATCAATATATCTTGCATAAAGAACCAGGTTTGCCCCAAAGGGATTGTTCTTCCATATGAATTGTTCTTCCCAAAATCCCATGAAAATATTTGCATAACTAGGGGCAAACCTGGCTCCCATAGCTGTACCTTTTATTTGCAAATAATGGTCGCCTAAGAAGGAAAAATAGTTGTGCGTGAGGGAGAATTCCACACAATCCAATAGGAACTTAGCCTGCCGAGGATTCATCCTGTCATCCTTTAATAGGAAATGGTTAATGGCTCTTAGGCCAAATGTATGGTTTATTGATGTATATAATGAAGCTACATCCAAAGAGAGCCATCTGTAGCCAGGTAGCCATTTGTAGTTTGACAGTATCTCCAGCACGTGGCCAGAATCTTTAACAAAGGATGGCAACTCGAACACTATATCCTGCAGGAAGTGGTCAATATAGCACCCCAAGTTACTAGAGAGGCTGTCAATCCCAGATATTATAGGTCTACCGGGAGGATTAAGGAGGCTTTTGTGTACCTTCGGTATATGATAGAAGTGCGGGGTGGCAGCATGTCTATTATACAAAAACAGGTACTCATTTTTGGTGAGGACCTCTTTGGATAGAGCATCATCTAAAAGTATTTTAAGCTCCTTAGTGTACTCCAGAGTGGGATCTCTTTTTAATGCAGCATATGTTTGGGTGTCACCCAGGAGTCTTCTTGCCTCAGCTAGATATTCATCTCTATTTTGAATGACTAGACTCCCACCTTTATCAGCCTTTCGGATAATTATATCCTTGTTCTGTTTGAGGGCATCTATAGGTACAGCATTTTTGTCTATATTCATATTGGTCTTCATAGGTTTATCGAACTTTATTTTAAACGTGTTAAAAACCGTATCATAAAAAGTGGAG
>NC_133335.1:221615097-221660097 GCF_042186555.1 Aquarana catesbeiana
AGCAAAGCCGAAGCCCATAGCCCCTCTTGAATTTCTTTAGCTAACACACCAGTGCGCAAGAGTACTTTTTTCGTGTTTCTATACAATTTCTGGGAGCTCTAGCAGCAAGGTGTGCAAGCTTTAACGACCCCATTGGTCAAGGCTACATACAATTCACAAATGGCGAAGGTCAAATCAATAGAGGAAAGACAACTAAGAAGATCCTCTCTAGCAAAAGGTTTTTCAACCAGTATAAACACTTTTGAACTAGAAACGACTATGAACGAAGAAAACACAGAGGAAGCCACTGGGAAACAGACTCCAGCCAGGGAAGATATAATGATATCATTGTTTCACAGACTTAAAGATCTACTAGAAAGAGAGATGCTGCAGTGGTGGGATATACTACTTCTGCAGAAATACTTAGAATTTAAACGAATACCCAGAGGTTTAAGAATCACCAAAATATGTACATTTTTGGACCCAGACCTCAGAGAAAAGTGGATTCTAAGTCTGCGCGAGTACAACCAGAAATGGTTACAATTTATCATCATCCAAAGAGAACGCAATCTCTCTGCGATTCGGGCAGACCTACACTCTCTTCAAGAGGAATTATCCACTTTCTCTGACGTCAGTTCATTCGAAAGTTGGGACCAAAAAGTAAATAAACAGATAACAGAGTATGAGACTAATCTCATAAGTAAAAAATCGGGCAAGTTTGAACGAGATAGATTGGACTATTTAAATGATCGAGAATTCAATTGGAAAAGACCTAACAATAGAGAAAGCGTTAGTAGAAATAAAAACGACAATAGAAGTAAAAATAGAAAGGGTATGACAAACGAGCAATTGTCAGGACACAACACATATGGTACACAGTCTCAGGGAAAACATCAAAAAGAAACACCAAGAAACCACAATACCAAAACAAAATCGAATAGGAACAGAACATACAATAACACTAAAACTGATCATAAAAAAGATCCCCCTGCGAATCGGACTACCTCAGGGGAAGGCCATTCACACAATAGACCCCATCATCAACAACACTCTACTATCAAAAACCAACAAAACTCCAACCTTACTATACCTAATCGAGTAGCTACAACTACTACGAATAGATCATTTGTACGTAACAATAATACAAAGACCAATACTATGGGTACTAAGGCCAATCCACCTGGAGAATCACTAACAGTGAATCCTTCAATGACAAGAGACCCCTTAAATATAACCATCACTAATGTTAGTGAAAACTCACAATTAGAAAGAGGAACATCCATCATACCATCAGCCAATGGGAGGGATATAGCACCTCTACTCGCTAACTGCACCTTAGGCGGTTTACCTGAGAATGTTGATGTTGTCTCTGACATTGACAGTCAACTGTTAAATGGCATTCCCACGTATAATCCTTTTTCCACTCTTGGCGATCTAGAAGCCAATAGTACAAGCATTTCAGACATCACACCCCCTTTGGTTTTTTTAGAACAAGCAGTTGCAACCCTGGGGGGGTCTGCAACAAACCTTTTACCGGATCCTCTATCACATATACTGTCCACGGGGAAAAAAATAAGGAAAAGAGAAGAACAACACGAAGAGGAAGAAGGGGAGGAGAGAGATACAAAAAGAGGCAGACTTTAGATACCGCTCACTCTACTATTAAGATCTATAATCTCTCTAGCTCTGTCTTTTCTGAAACCGAGCTAGACCTCCTTAGGAAGGGCCTGAATTTCGCCCCACCTAGTGTACCAAATTTGTTTGAACTTTTTATAGATCTAAATAAATACATTCGTAAGCTCACTATACAGAGATACTACACATTAAAAGAAGCTAAGAATGTGAATAGCACAGACTATGTGAGAGTAGAGTCGGAAGAGCCATTACCATCTGATATTAGCATGGAAGATGATTCCATACTTAATATTCTCGAAGAGCTCTATCAAGAAGCATACTTCGAGGGTCAAACAACTTCCGAACCCAAATTTGCCCCCCCATGTGAAAGTGCTATGGTCCATACCTCTTTTAGACCAAAATCCTCTTTCTTTCCCCATTGGGCCAAAGGGAGATTTATCTCCACTTTTTATGATACGGTTTTTAACACGTTTAAAATAAAGTTCGATAAACCTATGAAGACCAATATGAATATAGACAAAAATGCTGTACCTATAGATGCCCTCAAACAGAACAAGGATATAATTATCCGAAAGGCTGATAAAGGTGGGAGTCTAGTCATTCAAAATAGAGATGAATATCTAGCTGAGGCAAGAAGACTCCTGGGTGACACCCAAACATATGCTGCATTAAAAAGAGATCCCACTCTGGAGTACACTAAGGAGCTTAAAATACTTTTAGATGATGCTCTATCCAAAGAGGTCCTCACCAAAAATGAGTACCTGTTTTTGTATAATAGACATGCTGCCACCCCGCACTTCTATCATATACCGAAGGTACACAAAAGCCTCCTTAATCCTCCCGGTAGACCTATAATATCTGGGATTGACAGCCTCTCTAGTAACTTGGGGTGCTATATTGACCACTTCCTGCAGGATATAGTGTTCGAGTTGCCATCCTTTGTTAAAGATTCTGGCCACGTGCTGGAGATACTGTCAAACTACAAATGGCTACCTGGCTACAGATGGCTCTCTTTGGATGTAGCTTCATTATATACATCAATAAACCATACATTTGGCCTAAGAGCCATTAACCATTTCCTATTAAAGGATGACAGGATGAATCCTCGGCAGGCTAAGTTCCTATTGGATTGTGTGGAATTCTCCCTCACGCACAACTATTTTTCCTTCTTAGGCGACCATTATTTGCAAATAAAAGGTACAGCTATGGGAGCCAGGTTTGCCCCTAGTTATGCAAATATTTTCATGGGATTTTGGGAAGAACAATTCATATGGAAGAACAATCCCTTTGGGGCAAACCTGGTTCTTTATGCAAGATATATTGATGACATCTTGATCATCTGGGATGGGTCAGACCAAAGTCTCCAGAGCTTTCTGGAACATTGTAGAAATAACCCGTTTGGAATAGAATTCACTCATGTCCTAGATGAGAAATGTCTAGTCTTCCTGGATCTAGAACTACAGAGTGACCAAGATGGTAACATCTTTTCTAAAACTCATTTCAAACCCAGTGGGGGCAATTCATACTTGCATGCTAAAAGCAACCACCACCCCAGGTGGATACAGAATGTCCCCTTCGGCCAATTTTGCCGCCTTAGAAGAACGTGTACCAAGAAAGAGGATTATTTAGAACAGAGCAAACTTCTTATGCAGAAATTCAGTGAGAAGGGTTATGAAGCCAATCACATAAAATCAGCCTTTTCTAAATATCTGGCTCTCTATGACGAACAATCTAGTAAAGATTTGAACAACACAGAACCCCGACACCAGACCACCCCAGCTATTCATCAGGCCTGCTTCTCTACCCAATATACAAGCAAAGCGTTCGAAATTCAGAATATTATCAAAAAGAATTGGAATATTCTGAAGCACGACCCTGTTTTGGGTAAGACACTTCCCGATCACCCCAATATAGTTTTTCGGAAACCTCAAGATCTTAGGAGCCTGATAGCCCCAAGTAGGGTAAAAATATGTACTAGCAAACCAACCAATAGCTGGGCAACAATTTTCGATCAAAAAGGTTGCTATAGATGTGGTGTTAGGAACTGTGGCACTTGCAAGTACATGTGGCACAGGAAAAAAACGGTGGTTGGGAGAGACGGAAAAATCCACCCAATTAAGCAATTTATCAACTGCGGAACAGAATATGTGGTATACGGTATAATATGTCCCTGTGGGCGACTATACGTAGGCCGCACACAACGCCCAATGCGAGTGAGAATTGGTGAACACAAATGTGGCATAATAAACCTAAGAGACAAATACCCAGTCCCTAGACATTTTGTAGAAGTCCATCAGGGGGACCCGGTAGGCATGAAAGTTTTTGGGATAGAGTCGATTGGAAGGGAGCTGGATACAGGAAGAAGGTACCAGAGGCTTTGCAAAAGAGAAGCCTTCTGGATCTTTACCCTCGGCAGTCTCACTCCAGGAGGCCTAAATGAGGATCCAGAAGTACATAAAATAGTCTAATATTATTGGTATTAAGTGTTGTTGATTGTCCCTCCCCCCCCCCCCCCCTCCCACATCACATCTCATTCACCGATTTCTACTAATATAACCTCTGAGTTATTCGCTATAATATACAAACCACTATAGGAATGTCTATATGTGGTGTCAGCAACAAAATCTCCCCTCCCCCTCCCCTCCCCCCTCCCCCCTCCTCTCTCTCTTTTTAGAATAGATAGGCAAGGTACACAGTCCGTTGTACTTATACACGGATTTTAATTTTTACAAAAAAACTCCCTTTTTTTTGTAATTTTTATAATATATATAAAAAAAGATTTGCCTTTTTTATTAATCACCGTATGCACATATATAGATATGCGATGGACGTGTATAAGGCTTTTACTTTCTATATATATGTGTATACATATATTTATAACGTTTTATAGAAGGTGTATTATATGTATGTATTTTTATTACCATGTATTTTAAATACTATGTAAGTGGGTCTCCTGCTGGCTTCCAAATACACATGTCTTGAGCACTGCTATTTCCAACTTTTGTTTTAGACCAGATTCCACCACTCCCCTCCCTCGGTCCCCCTTTAATTTTCTCTGTTTTTTTTTTTTTGCATACTATTGCTCAGCACTCTTTATTGTTACTATTCATTGTTGTCATCCATCTAGTTATACATTTTTAACATTTCCACTCTTTTTGGTTAAAGTCAGATGCTATCAGTCTGACTTTGACCTCTATCTGTGTCTACAGCAAGATGGAGGCCACTGTTTACTATATTGAGTCACATCCTAGGCGCCGAACGGCGCACAGGATGTGACATCACGACCGCACTTCCGCCCTGTGGAACGCAACCCGGAAGTAAACCGGCGGCGTGCGTTCCACCTAGTTTCATGGAGCACAGGAGCGAACGTGACAGCAGAGGCAGCCCATACGGACACAGCCCCTGAAGAAAAATGCATCTGAGCAGAGGAGATGGCATTAGATCAACAGTAGTTAAGGTACAATACCCCCCCCTCCCCCTTTCTCATACTCATAACCCTCTGATCACTCACACTACTCTGTATTTATGAGATGTAATAATGTGAGGGTAGAACAGCGGATTGTGTATTTACTACATTTTTACACTGTAATTTTACTAGTGATAACAATAATGGCTATGAAAGCACACCAATTAATCATCAAATCAATAGATCAATATGTTATGGCCCTCCAATAATGTTCATTTTATTTTGTCAAGATCCACAATAACCCCCCCCCTCCCCCCCCCTCCCCTCCTCTCAGAGGACCGCCCACCAATTAAGGGAGGAGTCCTGATACCAACCAGATCAGTCTATTTCAGCCTAACATGTGTATATAAAAAGTCGGCAGGAGACTGCCACCACTAAGGCTCTGAGGAAGAAGGTCAAACCTTCGAAACGCGTAAGCCAGCGGCGGTCCGTGTGCCTCCCTCCTGGGACCTGGACAGCTGCCTACCACTGGAACTATTGCCTTTGTGCGTTTGATATGCTAATTTACCTGCGACTTTTGTGAGTAGCCTTTTACCTTGTTTTTAATTTATTAAAATTTGCCAAGGATAATGCGCTAGGCTGGTGCGCTCTCTTGTTTCTTTCATAGTTTTATTATACTATGGCGGCTAACAATATCAAGGTGATGTCCCTAAATGTGAAAGGACTCAATATACCTGAGAAAAGACGCATGCTGTTAGATGACTTAAAGCGACACAACGCAGACATAGCCTTCATCCAAGAGACACACTTCAAAACTAATAAGTTACCATACTTACAAAATAGACACTTCCCAATAACCTACCATTCTATGAATCCAGAATCTAAATCTAAAGGGGTGTCCATCCTAATTTCTGGGAAGATTCCCTGGCAGCATCAAAGTTCTGAAATAGACCCTACTGGGAGATATATTTTCCTCAAAGGCCTGATTGGCACAGTCAAAGTGACATTAGCAACCATCTATGCCCCTAATGAGCTGCAGGCTATGTTCCTGAGAGAAACCCTAGAGAAACTACATGACTTTAAAAGAGGGAGAATTGATCCTGGGAGGAGACTTCAACACCCCACTAATTCCTTCAGTAGACACTTTGACGGGAAAATCATCAGTCCCCCCATCCCAACTTAAACGAATAGCCAAACACCTACATAAATCTCAGCTAATAGATGTTTGGCGCTTACAACACTCGGGAGAAAAGGATTTTACATGCTATTCACAAGTACATCAGGTCTACACCAGAATTGATTACTTTTTAATCCCCCATACACAACTGCACGCAGTAGAACAGACATCAATTGGCAACAGGACATGGTCTGACCATGCACCGATATTCCTGTGCTACCGCCTGTCAGACAATCTCTCCCCAGACAGAGATTTTGGCGGCTCAATGAAAGTCTCCTACAGAACTCTGAAGTTTTGACAGATGTGACAAAAGCCCTGAAACTATACTTTCAGGAAAATGACCAACCAGAATGTGACCCGGGAATACTGTGGGAGGCCCATAAAACAGTTATTAGAGGGATTCTCATTTCTCACGGTACCCGTATAAAGAAAGAGAGAAATAAGCAGCTATCACACCTCTTACAGGACCTGGCCACCTCTGAAGCCAGACACAAACATGCCCCTTCACAGTCATCAGAGATAGGTCTGTCCACTCTTAGAAGACAGATCACTGACATTTTACAATACAGAGCAAAAGCAGCCATACAACTCTGCCGCAAACAGACATATGAATATGGAGATAAGTGTGGAAGATTACTGGCCAGATTGGTCAGAAATCAGAAATCAAGGACCTATATTCCACATATCTCTACACCACAAGGTAAAAAGGTAACACTGCCTAAGCAAATAACTGAGGTATTTAAGCAATTTTATTCTAACTTATACAATTTGCCACAAACAAATCCCCCTAGTGCTGAGTTAGAGAACTACATACGTTCATCCCAAATGCCATCCCTCCCCCAAGAAATTAGGGAAGACCTAGAATCGCCCATAACGTTAATAGAAGTCCAGAAAGCTATAGGGTCAATGAAACCAGGTAAAGCCCCTGGCCTGGACGGGTATACACTACAGTATTATAAAAATCTCTTCCCAGTTTTGGGACCTCGCATGGTCACACTGTTTAATACGATGGGAACTGGGAAAACTTTTGCTAGAGAAACCCTGAGTGCTCACATTTCAGTCATCCATAAAGAAGGGAAGGACCCAACGGCATGTGGTAGCTATCGACCAATTTAATTGTTAAATCTCGATCTTAAACTGTTTACCAAAATTCTGGCTGTTCGACTGGCGCAGCACCTCACGCAACTCATCCACCTAGACCAGGTTGAATTCATACCGTCTAGGGAAGCCAGAGATAGCACCATAAATCTTCTACATTTTACTAGATCTAGGAAAATTCCTTGTGTTTTCCTCAATACAGACGTCGAAAAGGCGTTCGACCGAGTCAGTTGGCCATTTATGGTCACCGTACTCAGATGCATAGGCCTGGGGGGGGGGGTGATGCTCAGTCGAATAGCCAGTATATACTCCAATCCCACGGCACGGGTGAAGGCGAATGGGGTATTATCTGATCCCTTCCCTATAACAAATGGAACAAGACAGGGATGTCCCCTATCCCCTCTGCTGTTCGCCCTTTCTCTTGAACCCTTTCTATCCACGATTCAACTAAATCCTGACATACAAGGCATACCTATTGGACCCATGCAACACAAAATATCAGCATATGCAGATGATCTGCTTTTCTCTATAACAAACCCAACGATATCCCTACCTAACCTTCTTAAAGAATTTGAGAGATATGGGAAGTTGTCGAATTTAAAAATAAATTTCTCCAAGTCAGAAGTGATGACCTAATAACCTCCGTAACTTGCAAGCCAGCTTCCGCTTCAGGTGGACTGACTCTACCTTAACATATTTAGGCACAAAAATACCACCAGACCCAGCCCTACTGTTTGACAGTAACTTCCCACCCCTTTTAAGTAAGACTAGAAACCTACTAAGTGAGTGGGATACGGGACTACATTCATGGTTCGGGCGGTGTAATTTAACCAAAATGAGCATATTGCCCAAATTTTTATATTTATTTCAAGCCCTACCAATCAAAATCCCTTCCTCGTACTTTAAACAAGTACAATCTCTCTTTACCAGGTTTGTATGGGCAAATAAAAAACCCCGTATCCCCAGATCACAGTTATGTGCACCAAAACACTATGGAGGGGTTGCACTCCTGGATATCAGGAAATACTACCAGGCAGTCCATGTAGGTAGAGTGGTGGACTGGCACCGACATAAAGCAGCTAAACTATGGGCACAAATAGAGCAACATCAAACAAAAATACCTCTACAGACTGCACTGTGGTGCTGTGCCTCCCTTCCTATAGAATTGAAATCCCATCCCCTTATTGGAAACACTATAAAACAATGCCTTCACGCCACACTACAGACATCACTAACGACCAGAGAATCCCCCCTTGACCCCGATCTTAGGACACCCCAAGTTTCCACCTGGAATTTCATCCGAACACTTTCAAGCATTAAAGAGCTCCGGCTGTGTCAAAGCCTCACAATTTATCCAAAACAATAGATGGCCCTCTATTTCAGAATTATTGGACCCGACTGGCCCATTCAAACTCACATTTTGGAGTGCAGCACAAATACATCACTTCCTCCAGACAATCCAAAACCCTCAATCATACAATAGACCCTTGACTACATTTGAGGAGATATGTTCAGACACAGAATCTCTACCACAGGTCTTATCCAAAATGTACACTCTACTAAACACACCTCCACAACAACTCAACCTGTCATGTATTATGAAGTGGGAAACAGACCTTCTTTCACGGCAGTCCAGAAGCAAAACATGATAGCTCTTTCCCTTAAATCATCAATATGCACTAAATTACAGGAGATGAATTATAAGATCCTGACGAGGTGGTACCCAGTCGTCTACACACTATATTTCCTGATACATCCAAATATTGCTGGCGATGCCAGGTGACAGAGGGGACGTTGCTGCACGTGTTTTGGTCTTGTCCTAGATTGACAAATTTCTGGACTGCTGTTCGTTCTATCTCTCAAAAATTTACAGATTTTCAAATTCCAAATGACCCGGCGTTTTTCTTACTTCAGGTGTCGTCCATGCCGATCAAAAAGTATAAAAAATCCGTACTACGTCACCTAATTAACGCAGCCAAGTCCTGCATCCCCTTGCTATGGAAACAAACCTCCCCACCAACTGTATCGATGTGGCTACGGAAAGTGGAAGATGTAAACAAATTAGAAGACATTATACTGACAGCTCAAGATAGACAAGCAGTTTATAAGAAAACTTTTTTTTTTTTTTTATTTTGTTCGGGGATCTGCCCCTTTTCTATGAAAATTAATAAAATTTATATTTGAAAAAAAAAAAGGACGATGCTACAGGTGCAAGAATGGTAAGAGCTGTGGATGGGGGTATTCTATGTGCAGAGAGGTGAGAGCTGTGGATGGGGGTATTATAGGTGCAGAGGGGTGAGAGCTGTGGATGGGGGTATTATAGGTGCAGAGGGGTGAGAGCTGTGGATGGGGGTATTATAGGTGCAGAGGGGTGAGAGCTGTGGATGGGGGTATTATAGGTGCAGAGGGGTGAGAGCTGTGGATGGGGGGTATTATAGGTGCAGAGGGGTGAGAGCTGTGGATGGGGGTATTATAGGTGCAGAGGGGTGAGAGCTGTGGATGGGGGGGGGGGGGGTATTTTAGGTGCAGTGGTAAGAGCTGTGGATGGGGGGGGGTTTCTAGGTGCAGAGGTGTGAGAGCTGTGGATGGGGGTATTCTAGATGCGAAGGGATGAGAGCTGTGGATGGGAGCATAGGCGCAGAGGAGTGAGAGCTGTGGATGGGGGGTATTCTAGGTGCAGAGGGGTGAGAGCTATGAATGGGGGGGGGGGTGTATTTTAGGTGCAGGGATGGGAGCTGTGGATAGGGAGGGGGTATTTTAGGTGCAGGGGTGAGAGCTTTGGATGGGGGGGGGGGTATTCTAGGTGCAGAGGTGTGAGAGCTGTTGCTAGGGGGTATTCTAGATGCGAAGGGATGAGAGCTGTGGATGGGAGTATAGGCGCAGAGGAGTGGGATCTGTGGATGGGGGGTATTCTAGGTGCAGAGGTGTGAGAGCTGCGGATGGGGGGGGTGTATTTTAGGTGCAGGGATGGGAGCTGTGGATAGGGAGGGGGTATTTTAGGTGCAGGGGTGAGAGCTGTGGATGGGGGTATAGGTGCAGAGGGGTGAGAGCTGTGGATGGGGGGTATTGTAGGTGCAGAGAGGTGAGAGCTGTGGATGGGGGGTATTGTAGGTGCAGAGAGGTGAGAGCTGTGGATGGGGGGTATTCTAGGTGCAGAGGGGTAATGTTTCTGTCTGCTAATAATGATTTTAGTGTATTTTTTGTGAAAATATTGTTTTGATATTTTCACGAGGGTGGGCCGTGTCAGGTAGGCTGTACGGGGCCCCATAATTTCTAATGGCTGCTCTGAAGGGGCGGAGATCTAAGATCTCACTATCCCTTCCCACCTATACACAGTCTCTCTCTCTCTCTCTCTATACACTCTAAAGGGGGCTTCCAAATTTTGTAAGCTCCCCCCACAGACCCCCACAACCACCGCCCAGGGTAATGTCTTTGTTTTCAGGTAAGCCATTCAGCTGCAGCACGGATTTTAAAAAAAGGAGTCCATCCAAACTGAAAAAAAAATTAAAAGCCAGCAGCTACAAATACTGCAGCTGCTGACTTTTAATACACGGCCACTTACCTGTCCCAGGGTCCAGCGATGTCGGCGGGCGACGCCGAGAACCCGCTCGGTTCTCGGCAGCTGCCGCCACCATCCTAGGTGAGGGAATCAGGAAGTGAAGGGTTGCGGCTTCACTTCCCGGTTCCCTACTGCGCATGCGCGAGTCGCACTGCGCATCGTGAGTGGTCCCCGCTATCTCCTGGGAGCTGTGTGTTTCCCAGGAGACAGCGCGGTGGGGACAGGAAGAGGCATAGACTCCCATGGGAGTCTATGCCGGAAGTGGGTGCAAATACCTGTCTTAGACAGGTATCTGCACCCCCCTCCCCCCTGAAAGGTGCCAAATGTGACACCGGAGGGGGGGAGGGTTCCGAAAAGCGGAAGTTCCATTTTTGTGTGGAACTCCGCTTTAATTATCTTGACAGCAACATTGTTTGCTCCCATGATACAAAAAGCCGTGACTCCAGCCGAAGCATGGGGGCAGCAGGGGTGGAGGAGCGATTTGCTCCTAACTTTTGGGGTGGATGCCCCCATGCTTCGGCATATATATATTTTAGGCACAGTATCTGTTAAAAAAGTTTTCTTTTTTACTATGTTTTTTTTGTATTTGCTTTGCAGGTATGGTATGTCTTATGCCCCGTACACACGGTCGGATTTTCCGATGGACAATGTCCGATCGGAGCGTGTTGTCGGAAATTCCGACCGTGTGTGGGCTCCATCGGACATTTTCCATCGGATTTTCCGACACACAAAGTTGGAGAGCAGGAGATAAAATTTTCCGACAACAAAATCCGTTGTCGGAAATTCCGATCGTGTGTACACAAATCCGACGGACAAAGTGCCACGCATGCTCAGAATAAATAAAGAGATGAAAGCTATTGGCCACTGCCCCGTTTATAGTCCCGACGTACGTGTTTTACGTCACCGCGTTCAGAACGAACGGATTTTCCGACAACTTTGTGTGACCGTGTGTATGCAAGACAAGTTTGAGCCAACATCCGTCGGAAAAAATCCTAGGATTTTGTTGTCGGAATGTCCGAACAAAGTCCGACCGTGTGTACGGGGCATTACTGTTATACTGTAATGTTACTTTGTTTTATTGTTAACCATCATTTGCTTAGCAGGTACACCATTCAGTTGCAGCGCGGATTGATTTATCTTGACAGTTTGCTCCCATGATACGTAAATCCGTGACTCCAGTGCTGTAGGAGGTGATTTCACCACCACAGTTAAAAACAAAATGGTGCATGTATTCCCATCATTAGAAGTGGGTGGATGAAGGGAGGTATTCTAATGATGGGCATACCCACCGATCAAACTCTTTTTTCATGCAGCCCACAGGCTGCATGAAAAAAAAAAGATTACAATATATGCCCAACAAGGACCAGCAACGTACTGGTATGTTGCTGGACCTTGAGTGGTTATACCAGAATGATGCCTGCAGGTTTAGGTATCATCTTGGTATCATTCTTTTCAGCCAGCGGTCGGCTTTCATGTAAAATCAATCCTAGCGGCTAATTAGCCTCTAGACTGCTTTTACAAGCAGTGGGAGGGAACGTCCCCCCACCGTCTTCCATGTTTTGCTCTGGCTCTCCTGTCCCAACAGGGAAACTGAGAATGCAGCCGGTGCAGCTGCGCAAATACTGTTTGGAAAATCTGTAGGGCATTTGCTTTAAAAAAAAATATAATGTTTGGGGGTTCAAAGTAATTTTCTTGCAAAATAAAAATATTTTTTCATGTAAACAAAAAGTGTCAGAAAGGGCTTTGTCTTCAAGAGTGGGTGATGTGTGACATAAGCTTCTAAATGTTGTGCAGCGTACAGGACCCCAAAAACCAATCAGCGCCTTCAGGCTTTCTAAGAGTGTAAATTTAGAAAGCCTCACTGCCTATCACAGTTTCGGAGGCCATGAAATGCCCAGTTAGCACAACCCCCCCCCCCAAATGACCCCATTTTGGAAAGTATTTTGCAGATCTCGCTTTTTGTCACAAAATTTAGAAAATTGAAAAAAGAAAAAAAAATACATTTTTCTTTTCTTTCTTCATTTTCAAAAACAAATGAGGTCTGCAAAATACTCACCATGCCTCTCAGCAAATAGCTTGGGGTGTCTACTTTCCAAAATGGTGTCATTTGGGGGGGGGGGGTGCTATCTTGGCATTTTATGGCCTTCAAAACTGTGATAGGTAGTGAGGAGTGAAATAAAAAATTTACTCCCTTAGAAATCCTGAAGGCGGTGATTGGTTTTCGGGTCCCGTACGCGGCTAGGCTCCCAAAAAGTCCCACACATGTGGTATCCCCATACTCAGGAGAAGCAGCAGAATGTATTTTGGGGTGCAATTCCACATATAACCATGGCATGTGTGAGCAATATATCATTTAGTGACAACTTTTTTTGTTTTTTTTTGTCATTTTTCAATCACTTGGGACAAAAAAAATTAAATATTCAATGGGCTCAACATGCCTCTCAGCAATTTCCTTGGGGTGTCTACTTTCCAAAATGGGGTCAATTGGGGGCGGTTTGTATTGCCCTGCCATTTTAGCACCTCAAGAAATGAGATCAGCAGTCATAAACTAAAAGCTGCGTAAATTCCAGAAAATGTACCCTAGTTTGTAGACGCTATAACTTTTGCGCAAACCAATAAATTTACGCTTATTGACATTTGTTTTTACCAAAGACATGTGGCCGAATACATTTTGGCCTAAATGTATGACTAGAATTGAATTAATTGGATTTTTCTTATAGCAAAAAGTAGAAGACATAATTTTTTTTTTAATTTTTGGTCTTTTTCCGTTTATATTGCAAAAAATAAAAATTGCAGAGGCAATCAAATGCCATAAAAAGAAAGCTCTATTTGTGGGAAAAAAAACACACAAATTTCGTTTGGGTACAACATTGCATGACCGTGCAATTACCAGTTAAAGCGACATAGTGCCAAATTGTAAAAGGTCCTCTGGTCTTTAGGCAACCAAATGGTCCAGGGCTGAAGTGGTTAAAGAATAAATCAGTTTTCAACACCCGAGGAGCCTCAAATCAGAAGTCTTCAAACAAATGGTGAACGAGATTTTCTAGGACAATGAGATGTATAAAACAGGATTTTAGAGGACAATGAGATGAATGAAAAAAGAAGTATGAAGAGATTCAAGAGGGAATTGAAAGCATTGATGAAAAAGGCAAAAGATAAGAACATACTGAATAATAAGGAGGCGACTTGAAGAATCTTCACTCCTTCGCCCCCCCCCAATCCATGTGCCCGTCCCCTAATTTACATTCAGGGCACCGGACGCATGGATTTCAATGGGGTTTTTTTTTTAAGCACATGATTAGAGCCTGAGGCTCTAATTGGCTTAAAAAAAGGGTGGGCTCGGGGCACAGAGCACTGCGCCCACCCATTCGCTATTGTCTTCCTGATTCTCCTCCCGGTCAATCAGGAAGCGGTCCTGAGACCCAATTGGCGGGGAGGAGAAGCAAGCGTATTGGCCGCCAAAGAGGGGACACAGGGGGAAGCCACCGAGGGGGGAGACACCGGCCCGCGACCTAGATGGGGTAAGTGCGGGGTTTGCCGATTAACGGGGGCGATTTTGACGGACGGACTGACCGAAGTGGGGTGGCGGGTTTGACTGACACTGGTTAGTGGTATTAATTCAGTACACTCGAGGTTGGGAGAATAAATTCATAATTTCTTGCAACCTATTGTATTACAGATGCCGGCTCACTTGGAGGGGTCACAAATCTGGGCGATGCGGCCCACCCCAGCACCCTTTAGATCCGCCCATTATTTACAACATGGTCATATGAGTTAGGAGTCAGGGGGTGCAATACTTTAAATTAAAATATATGTCCACATGTGATTGAGCACAATAAAATTAGGCAGATCTAGTGTTAACATGTTCCTCTGTGATGTCATACCTGTAGGCCAGGTCTTTCCCAAGCTTGTCTGAGGGATGTGCCAGATGTTGTAAAAGTCCCCCCAGCTTTGCAGGAACTAACGCTCTGGCTCATTTCAAATCCACACACACAGCGTGCCCCCTCCCTCCATTATAGCAGCGGCTGAGCTTAGCGTTGTCTGACAGAGGGAGAGCACCCTGCGCAGGGTGCTTGTTCCTGCAAAACTGGGGGCATGTGCCCAACAGTGGCGGCCTGTCCACTAGGGGTGCAGGGGTGCCGCCCTCCTATCCATGCATCCGGCCTCCTGATCTACATGCAGGGTTTTGTACCATAGATTCCAATAGAGGGGGGGGGGGTAATTACGTGATTAGAGCCAGAGGCTCTAATTGGCTTCAAAAAAGGGTGGGCTCGGGGCTCAGAGCACTGCGCTCCGAGCCCACCCAGTTGTATGACGACAGCGAATGAATATTTACTGTTATCACACTGATTCTCCTCCCGGCCAATTAGGAAGCGGATCCTGAGACCCGTTTCCCAATCGGCCGAAAGGAAAAGCAATCCGAGGAGGAGGGAGGAGACACACGGCCACTGTGATGTAGTCGGTGCTCTCCGGGAACACCCGGCTCCCAGCCCCGCCACCTCCTCCTCCTCTCTACCAGAGCTGTCAAATTAGCGCCGCTCCGAGGGGACGATCTCGGAGGCTTTCCTGGACAACCGCTGCCACTGTCACCCATTGGGGATTGGATCAGAGTCAGCGATCGGAGCAGGAGATTGGGTTGCGTGTGCTGATCTTGGGGTGCCCGGAGGCAGAGGATCCCTGCCAGTGCCAGCAGACTACCGCAGGGGAGAGGTAAGTGAGCCGGCAACAGGGGGTGGGGGATCTGAGTACAGCGGGGGCTGGAGTGACGGAGGTGGGAGCCGTGGTCAAGTCCCCCACCCCCCGACCGATGGAGCATCAGCCGCCACTGGTTGCCAATGTCTGGTGTGATCTGCTGTATAGGGGCAGTATGGGTGGGGAGGTTGCCTGTAGGCTTAGGAGAGGTCACAAACAGTCTATAGGCATGACATTGGAAGGAAGTTTTTTTTTCAAAACCTGAGTAGTTTTTAATGTACTGGGGATGCTGGAAGGCATGGGCCATTTTATTGTGCAAGTTAACAAATCCTTTTAGGCCTCATGCACAAAAAAGGTTGCTTATACAAGTGGCCCCCCGGCCCTTTATATGTGGCCTATTGGGCACCAGTCACATTGTAGAGGGCAATGGGGTGCAAGGCACTGGAATGCTCTGAGTGAGAGTGGCTGTATTGTGGGCGGAGTAATCTCTGCTCATAATATATGTAAAGTCCTGGAAGCATGTGAACAGTGGGGCGAGGGATAACACCAATTGACTGCAGGTTAACATGTTCACTGCCATAAACACTAGTAGAGGGGTTAACTTTTACTCCTCCTGTCTGAGGGCTGCTCTTAAGTCAGAGTCCCCCCATCTAGCAGTTGCCCTGTACTGGCAGGGAGTACAGAGCAGAGAGTGCAGCCACCACTCTTGCATGTTTTTCTATTCCTGATAGTATCACCAGTAACGAACAAATGGCCCCTGCCCCCACCTATAACTGGCCTTAACTTAACTTGCTGTGAAGGCCAGTTATAGGTGGGGGCAGGGGCCATTTGTTTGTTACTGGTGTAAATATGGTCCGGAGACACACTGTACACCTTTGCTGCCATTGTGCTCTTGCTGGGTGTCCAGTGCGCTCCTGTTCCTTTAAGGGGGATTGGGCTGCCTCCAGGCCGACCTGCCCCTCATCTATCCATTTAATGCATGTGCTTCCATTGTGGAGACGCTTATAAATTCAGTAGCGTTAGGACTGCAAGCATACACAGGGTGCCGTAAAGAGGCCTTGCAGCTTATGCATGCGTTTGCAAATGCGTGCTAACTAAACCCCTGTTTTTAATGCAGACTATTGGACAGGTTAATTTGGTCAGTTGGCAGACTGGTTGGTGAGTTGAGCTATGGAATGTGTTCTGTTTTTGTCTTTCATCTGATAGTATCGCCACCTTGTCATGGTGGAATGGCTTTCATGCTCAAACTACCCTTGAAGCTATGCTGGTGGGAGCCTTTGTTCCTGGTGGGGACATCCTATCCGGACAGGTCTTGTGGTGATGGGCCAGACTAAGAGCGATACCGCAGTCATTCAAGACGGGGGTCGAACATCACAATCTCTGGAAGATTTAAAATAGCTGAGTTGTGCAGGAGGACTCCATGGAGTGTGGTTAGGGTTATGTGTGATGGGTTTTATAGATTCCCTAATAACTGCTTAACAATTAACTGTGTCCTTTATCAGATTACACTGAGTCAGGGGTCAGTTCAGTTAAGGCAGGGGTCAGTTCAGTTACGGCAGGGGTCAGTCTCCTTATACATGTTCAGATTACAGGGACATGATGACTGTAAAAGTGGAAAGAAGGGGGTTGGGACTCTGGAAACAATGAAGTTTGGTTTGGTTGATTTGGGAGCAGGGTTGACAGATCAGTGACCCTCCCTGAGGAGGCCACTGAGGTGAAAGACATTGGGGCGGAGCTATACATGACATCATCAGAGATGAGGCAGAGTTAGGCTCACACTATGCTGAGCAGTGGAGGCGGGATTAACCAGTTCCGGACCAGCCGCGTTCGGCTGCGCGAAATCACATAGCTGAACGTTCCGCATGCGCCCCCCCCGCCGGCCATGGAGATCGGATTCGATCAGGAACTGATCAATCCCCAGGCATACCAATGATATCTGGCCTGGACCTGGTGATCGGTCCTGACGAATGAGATCCTTCCCGTCTGTGTAACTGTAAACACTGACAGGGGAAGTGATGTCATCTTTCCTCGTGTCGGTCTTTTCCGTTCCAGACTGAGAGGAGAGAGCATCTAAAAGTGAGTTGCAGAACACTACACTGACATCACGTAGGCACACAATTCACCCCCCCCGATCACCCCCCCAGTTAACCCCTTCACCACCTGTCACTGTGTCACCCAGTACAGCAATCAGATTTTTTTTTTGATCGCTGTACTGGTGTCATTAGTGACAAAATTCAGTGTTAGGGTAATTAGTCTTAGGCCCAGATAGGTCTAGGGACCCCCCTTAACCCCCCCCCCCCAATAAAGGTTTAACCCCTTGAATACCCCCGTCACCTGTGATCACAGTATAAGTGTCACGGGTGACGCAGTTTAGCTAGTTTATTTTTTATAGCGTCAGGGCACCCACCGTATTTTATCCAATAAAGGTTTAACCCCCTGATCACCTGGCCGGTGATCAAAGTTGGGTTTTAGCATCAGATAGGGTCTGCGTCGCCCCAGGCAGCGTCAGATTAGTGCCAGTAGCGCTAAAACCCACGCACCCACGCACACCATATGCCTCCCTTAGTAGTACAGTGTCTGAAGTGTCTTCCGCTGTCGTTGAGGTGCAAGAACCGCAGGTCCCTCGTATGGAGCAGAGAGCCAGTACTAGCGCCGCTACTCCTTCTGGTGAACTGGCAAGCACCACCGGCCTAGTAAATCCTTGTCATACATCCAGCACTGCAGTAACACTTGGTGACGTGGTAAGTCCCATAAGTGCAGTTCAAGCAGGCGAGGTGGCAAGCATGCGGAGTGTCCCGCTGCCACCAAGAAGAAGACAAACACAGGCCCGTCAAACCCATAGTGCCCTTCCTGCTGCATTCACCCATCCTAATTGGGAACCCACCACTTCTGCAACATCCGTACTTCCCCCATTCACTGGCCAACCCGGAATTAAGGTGGAAACAGTTGATTTTACGTCACTTGATTTTTATTCGCTGTTTTTCACCGAAGATCTCTATAGATCTATTGTGGAACAAAGCAATTTGTATGCTGGTCAATTCATCGCCGCTAATCCCCAGCTGACTCTTGCCAGAGTTTGGAAACCAATTACGGTTTCCGAATTTAAGACCTTTCTGTTCCTATCCCTCCTCATGGGCATAACTAAAAAGAGTGAGTTGCGGTCATATTGGTCCACTGACCCAATTCACCATATGCCTTTGTTCTCTGCCTCCATGACCAGGACACAATACGAGCAGATCTTGCGGTTCATGAACTTCAATGACAATGAACTCTGTCGTCCTCGGGGTGACCCTGGATTTGACCAGCTCTACAAAATTTGGCCCCTCGTAAACCACTTGAACCAACGTTTTGCAGCCTTATTTACTCCGATCAAGTTGTCTGCATTGATGAGTACCTGATTAAGTTTTCTGGCCGCTTGTCTATCAAACAGTATCTTCCCAGCAAGCGTGCCAGATATGGGGGTCAAGATGTATAAGCTCTGTGACAGGGCCACAGGCTATACATGTAGTTTTATGGTTTACGAGGGAAGAGATAGTCACGTAGAGCCGGAGAACTGCCCAGACTACATAGGTAGTGCTGGTAAGATTGTGTGGGACTTGGTGTCACCCTTATTCGGTAAGAGGTACCACTTGTAGGTGGACAATTATTACACGAACGTGCCACTTTTTAGTCACCTTTTTGGTTATGGAATTGGCGCATGTGGCACCATGCGATCTAATCGCCGGGGCTTACCCCAATGGCTTGTAGAATGCCGACTTAGACGGGGGGGAGAGTAGAGCCACAGAGAGCCTCCCCTCTCCCACAGGCTCAAAGGCAGGCTGCATTTTCAGCGAGAATCCAGTCCAGGCTACAAACATCACTATGCCATGTAAATAATGTTGTGGTCTGCTTGCATGACTGAGGGGTATACCATGTAATAAACAAATGTATGGATATTCATGCTTTATGTTTAAGGGAGATAAAAATATGCATAAGTTATTCAAAGGATAATATGGGATAAAATACATAGAATATAATGAATTAATTTTGTAATTTCACAATTTATTAACTAATAAATTAATTAAAACAATGCATTGTAATATATAGCTGGGAGCCTATGTGTGTGTATATAAGATTATAATAATCATGTGGAATAGGAATAGGGGAGGTACACTGGTTGATTGACACCGACTGGTAATGAGAAAGGTGTTTATCATAACGACGTGTCTAACTGCAGTTTTTTCAGTAAGTATGAGCGCATGCATGTAAGCTATGTAAGAGAGAAACGTTCTGGATATTCACCCTCGGTTCTTTGTCCCCTACAGGGCTAGACGAAGATTTAGAGGTCCATGGGGATGTGTAACCATTGGAGGGGTTCCTCTTCAACTCCAGATACCTGGCATCAGACATGCTCCCCCCCTGTCACAAATACACGTGGGGCTAAGATCTTGTCAGTGCGATCTCTCCGTCATACGACCTTTGATTCCAACATTACATTTGCAAACATACACAAGACGTCCGTTGCATGCTTGTGTGAGCGTGTGCGCATGCACATATGTGTATATGCACATTTCCTGGCGGAAATTGTAAAATATTGGCATTAATATTGAAAATATGACTGATCATGCCAAAAAAACGGTCTTTTATTTAAGGATAGCAATCACATGAAGCCACTTATTATCAGATAGTTTTTTGGATCCTTTTTAAACCATAATGATAACAGAAATCACCCAAATGGCCCTGACAAAAAGTTTACATACCCTGGAATGTTTGGCCTTGGTACAGACACAGAAGGTGGCACACACAGGTTAAATTGCAATTAAAGGTTAATTTCCCACATTTGTGGTTTTATAAATCACAATTAGTATCTTTGTATAAATAGTCCATGAGTTTGTTAGCTCTCACATGGATGCACTAAGCAGGCTAGACACTGAGCCATGAGGAGGTAGAAAAGAACAATCAAAAGACCTGCGTAACAAGGTAATGAAACTTTACAAACACGGAAAAGGATATGAAAAGATATCCAAAGCCTTGAAAATGCCAGTCAGTACAGTTTAATCACTTACATAGTTACATAGTAGGTGAGGTTGAAAAAAGACACAAGTTCATCAAGTCCAACCTATGTGTGTGATTATGTGTGACTTATTAAGAAGTGGAAAATTCGGGGGTCTTTTGATACCAAGCCAAGGACAGGTAGAACCTCTGCCCAATACCGAAATAGCCTTGGGCATCTCCATACCATATGCAGGGCTTTTTTTCAGGGGGAACTTGGTGGAACTCAGTTCCACCACCTATGGCTCAGACCCTTTGGTGCCTGCTCACCACAATCACTTGAAAAAACACAGAAGTCCGGTTTCTGTGTTTACAAGTGACAGCTCTGCACTCTGTATGTAATGCAATCCTAAAATTTAATGCCCCTTTAAGACTTTCCTACTGTTTGTGAAATTTGAATGACCACACCCACTATTTGATGTGATTTGGAGGGTGTGTGTAGGGGAGGGGTTTTGTGGGGTCGTGGTTAAGTTCCAGCACCTATTGTTTGAGAAAAAAATCCCTGACCATATGTATAAGTGTCAGGTCACCTTGAGGCTAGGTGACAGTTGCACACCGTTGGAATCAGGAGTGCACGGCAAGGTAGTGGACCCTACGGCTGACTACTGCAGATGGGAGTCGGGGTGGTAAGGAAGGCAGGACCGCTGGAACACCAGCTCAGATCCCACCAGGGTTAGAGAGTAAGATTCCCTGGGGCGCGGAGTCTAAGAGCCAGTAGGTGTTCACCAGAGCCTCTAGTGGTGAGGATGGACTGGGCTGCAACTGGCTTCAGGCCGCGACCCCCAGGGTCCCCCAGCTCACACCCACAGTAGGCAACAGGAGGATAGGGATAGTAAGGGAAAAAGCCAAGGTCGGGGCCACAAGCAGACAAGGACAACAGAGTTCACGCCAAGGTTCAGGGTCACAGGCAAACAGGGATAGTCGGGGACATGCCAAAGGTCAGGGTCACGAGCAGACAGGAATAGTCGAGAACAGGCCAAAGTCGGTAACTGGAATCAGACGTAGGAAACACAGCAAGTACACACGAATGCTAAACACACAATGGTTGATCAACACTGCTGGCTTGCAGTGCACAGGTTCATATAGGGTTCCCTGATAGGGCCTGGGGTGGGGCCATGCTTAGAGAGGTTATAAAATGAGCCAGGTGTTTGTGGCTGGGATCTTAGTCTGAACACATGAGGAGAAGGTAAGCTGACAGAAAAAGGTTACTGCATAACCATGACAATAAGGTCCCCTGTCTCCTGACAGCTGGGGCACTTGGCATCTGGTCTCCGATCGAACATAAACAATCTCTTAGGGGTATAATAAGCTCTATGTACCAGCAACAGATGTGATACTTTCTGTGAAGGGGAGACCGATACCAATGGTCCCAGTTTCAATATCCTCCTCCACTGCTCCGCCCTTATTTCCCATATTATATATACATACATATATATATATATATATATATATATATATATATATATATATATATATACCCAGACATGGCCCCGCCCCCACTACCACCCACCACTTCCACCATGCTTGCAGATACACCCACCACATGCCAAGATACTCAAAGTGGCTTGAGTTTTGAGTTCCCAGAGTTCCTCCTTACATCAGAGCACAGGAATCACTGTTGAAGAATCAGAGGACAGGGATCACTGCTGGAGAATCAGAGGACAGGGACCCCTAGCAGGTCACTTGGCAGAGCTCCTTTCCCATCCCAGCACTGTATACAGCTCCTCCCCACCCCACACTACACAGGGATGGAATCACATATCTTTAAACACAGTCTGTCAGCCTTCACAGGGTGTATCTGGCTTTTATTTTGCCGTTCTGACGTGTGAAATTCTCTGGTCGGAACGGCAGTGTAGTTGCAAGGTATCAAGCAATTGGAAGAAAATAGAGACATTATAGTCAGACCAGCTGATAAAGGGGGCGCTATTGTAATATTGTCAAAGGAATATTACCACCAGGAACTAATGGGACAACTTAATGACAACAACACGTATCTGAAACTTAGAAGTAATTCCACCAGATAATATAAACGGGATCTGACCTATTTGATTCAAAAAGGAATAAATAAAAATATTTTAACAAAAAAAGAATCCAAGTACTTAATACCTGACACATGCAGAGTCCCTATTATTTACACGATCCCGAAGATCCGTAAGAATGCTGAGTTGCCACCAGGAAGACCCATCATAAATGGGATTCAATCGATCAATGCAAGACTGGGGGGAATATGTAGATAAATTTCTGCAACCCCTAGTACCCAACACTAAAGCATATCTGCGTGACACAAAGCATTTGTTGCAAATACTAGAGACCCTGATTTTGGACCCTAACGAGAAATATTTTTTAGCGACTGCTGATGTAGCTTCGTTGTACACAATAATTGAGCATAGTGACGCAATAGAAGCGTCTAAGTGGGCTATGGATTCATTTAGCCATCTTATTTCTAAACAGAAAAGATTTCTTCTCAGAAGCCTGGCCTTTGGAAATCAACATAACTACTTCTGGTATAATGATAATTATTTTCGACAACTAACGGGTATTGGAATGGGAGCTAAATATGCTCCGAGCTTAGCCAATGTATTTATGGCAAAATGGGAGGAGGAAGCCATCTTTTCAAACACTCCAGAGGAACTGGTACTGTATAAAAGATTCATAGACGATTGTATCCTTATCTGGAAAGGAGATGAATTGAGCTTAAAATTATTTTTCCAACGTCTGAATGTGAATCAAAAAAATATTAAACTTGAACACCAAATCAGTGAGCAAAAAATCCAGTTCTTAGATCTAGAAATAGAACTAAAAGCAAATGCCATTAGTACAAAAACATTCTTCAAACCGGTGGAGAGGAACAGCTATATACCAGTGACTAGCTGCCATTATGAGCCATGGCTAATTAATATTCCTAAAGGCCAGTTTATTTGTTTACGTAGAAATTGTTCGGATAATAATGACTAATCTCAAACAAGCTCAATGGATGGGGAAGAGTTTTGAAGAAAAAGGATATAGCAAAGATTTTATAAAAGAAAAAATCACAGAAGTTAACCAAACCTCAAGAGATGTGTTGATCCAAGATAAAATCAAGGCAAATGATGCAACAGATGATATACCCTTGATTATGGACTTTAGTGTACAACATAAGAGGATGGAGAGAATTATCAAAAAACATTGGTCTCTTCTAAAAACTGATTCCACTTTGGCAAATATCCTCCCAGAGAAACCGAGATTTATATATAGACGAGTCCCAACTTTAAGGGACATTATAGCTAAAAATGTCCCGGACCCTCCCAAAAGAATAACTGATCTATCCTTCTTCCAGGGTAAAGGGTTTTTTCCCTGTAAGAGGTGTTATGCCCAGTGGCGTCTCCAGCTTTCAAATTTAGGGGGGGCACATGGGGGGACAGGGACAAAAGTAGGGGGGCAACTATACTGTATTGGGGTCCCCCAGGGTGGCAGAAAACAAGAGATATATGTCACCAGCATATCAAGAAACTATAAGGATCCAAAGCAGTGGGAGAACTATCAGGGTTGCAAAGGTTGTCTTGCCTCCGGGCCCTGGTGTTCTGCCACTGTGGGGTTCCCCAGCCTCCTCTTGCTGTCCTGCCCCTGCTATTGACAGCTCTGGTCTGGCATCTCTTGGAATTTACAGGCTGGTCCTCCTGTCCTAAGGACGGGAGAAATCAGTCTGTTTTTTCAGTAACTGAAAGTCCTGGTGGAGTCCTTCCTGCAACTCGCTGGCTCGAGCAGATCAGGCGGCCGTGGTTGTGTGAACGCTCGCATTATGCAGTGTCAGCGAGCAGGGGAGGGGGGAGGAATCACCCGCAGGAGCTGACTGGGGACTCTCTCCCTCTTAGACATTGATTTTTTGTAAAAAAAAAAAAAAAAAATTTTTTTTTTTTTTGGGGGGGCACATGGTGGGGCACAGCATAATGTTGGGGGGGTCAGGGCCCCCTCTGGCCCCCCCCTAGGGTCGCCATTGGTTATGCCTGCAAAAATACCAACCAAAATGGGTACAAATGTCAGAAATTTTCTTCAACAAGCACTGGAAAAGAATTTGAAATAAGGGACTTTGTATCATGTAGGACGGAAGGGGTGGTATATGTTCTACAATGCTCCTGTTCTCTCCAATACATTGGCAGAACGAAACGGCTGATGTGGAAGCGAATAAGAGAACATATTCAGAATATTAAAAAAGGTTACCCAAAGCACAGTGTCTCAAAACATTTTGACATATGCCACAATAGAGACCCCAGGGGTCTAAAGTTCTGGGCAATTCAAAAGTATAAGCCACATTGGAGGGGTTCCAATAAAATTAGGGAACTCGGCAAGAATGAATCCAAATGGATATTCCAGATGCGTACGCTTGAACCAAATGGCTTGAACATTGAATTCGATCTTAATTGTTTTATATCTGATTTTTAGTGTAATTTTATATATTTTAGTCTAATATTTTTATTGGTATCTTTTTTTCATATTGAATTTTTTTACTATATGAGCATCAGTTGCTTCAGTTCTTAATTTCAGGGAATATAACAATATTTTTTATTAATATTTTTACCAACAATTCATTGTTTAATTAATATTTTTGATTTTTTTATTAATAATAATATTAATATATTTTTAATTGTTCAGTATCCACTACATTTTCCTCCCACTACATTTATTTATAATATTAACTATCATACCATAATGATATATCATCTCCAAGGGACCTGACATATTGATCGCAATTATGTATTTGTCATGTGGTAGACGTTAATACCTTGTGGGAGATCGTTATGTGGGTTTTTTGTTAGGGATGTTATACCAGTTTGACACCACTGGAGGGCGCCTAATAATGTAATCATATTATGGACGCTTAGTTGCATTTTTTATATATATGCAGCGGTTTTTTATTAAGAATTTGTTATCTCTATGTCAATTATATGTTTAATAAAAAGAAACTTTTAATTAGTAATTAAGGATATGCAGTAAGCAGGATGATGACCGAATCACGCTGTAGCTATGGCAACCGCTATGCCATTATGCTATAAATCCGAGACCGTGATAGCTTGAGTGTATCCTTGAAAAAGTCACGTGACCGTGACGCAACGCGTGGGAGGAGCCAAGGACGCACTGTGCAGACTGTCAGTATCTAGCTGTGCACTGCAGCGATTCTGCTCTTGTCCGTGGCGGCTGACTGCTCTATACACCTGCATATGCTTTTTACTATTGGGCGCACGTGAGTGGATCTAATACATGTTTGCTTGTGTACCTGTTAAGAGCATTGCGCAATGACATTTCTCTTTCATCTGCTTTACATATGATGTCTGACGGTGATCGTTACATCTGATGTGGCTAAAGCAAAGGAACATTGTCGTTTAAAACTGCCAAATGAGCACCCCAATTAAGCAATTGTGTGCTATTGAAGAACTTTGTTACTGGGACTAAAGTTAATCTTTATGTGAATTTGGCTGTCTGATGTATTTATTCACGCTTTTTGGAATATTACTGGAAGTGACTCATTATTTAACACATTAGAATTTATTTATTTATTTATTTATTTGTATTTATTTGGAAATGCCAGTAAAAACTTGGCTGTGCCAGTAAATTTCAATCTGGTAGGTTGGCAACACTGCAAGTAGGTCAGTGTAGGTCAGTTAGGTCAGTGTAGTTCAGTGTGTCAGGGAGGTCAGTGTAAGTGTCAGGTAGGTCAGTGTATGTGTCAGGTAGGTCAGTGTATGTGTCAGGTAGGTGGGTGTGTGTCAGATAGGTCAGTGCATGTGTCAGGTAGGTCAGTGTAGATCAGGTAGGTCAGCATAGGCGTGCGCACAGGGTGTGCCAGGGCACATCCTAATCACCCTTTGCGCATTAGCATTATCGTTTTGTGTGTCGGCAGAAAGATAGGAAAGATCTCCCTTTTTTTGGCTCTGTGATAAGAGAAAAGTGTTAACGCACTTCTCGATCAACGAGCCAAGGTCATCTATATGTAGGCTGTGAACACCTATGTAGGTCAGTGTATGTCAGGTAGGTCAGTGTATGTCAGGTAGGTCAGAGTATGTGTCAGGTAGTTCAGTGTATGTGTCAGGTAGTTCAGTGTATGTGTCAGGTAGGTCAGTGTACGTGTCAGGTAGGTCAGTGTACGTGTCAGGTAGGTCAGTGTATGTGTCAGGTAGGTCAGTTTATGTGTCAGGTAGGTCAGTGTACGTGTCAGGTAGGTCAGTGTACGTGTCAGATAGGTCAGTTTATGTGTCAGGTAGGTTAGTGTACAGACATCTCAATTCTCCCGCAGTTCTGCGGCGGCTCCCGCACACCTGGAGGCGCCTCCCAATCTCCCGGGAATGATCGGTGCAGCGGGGATCAGCTGTGATCACGATCTCCTCTGTATAGATTTTTAGCTGACAGCCACTTCTCCTTCTCTCCCTCCCGCGGGAGATCGGTGATCACAGCTGTCCCTCCAGTCGCACCGATCATCCCCAGCTGCTCCCTGTGTGCTCCTCCCCCAGGCCCCCTCCGTGTCCTTCTCCGCCCCCCCTCGTCCGCCGCAGCCGGCTCCTCTCCTCTCCCGCCAGCTGTGGGGGGACATAGTAATAGGTCACAGAGAGCAAGATCGCTCCCGTGTCCTGTGATTGCTGAGCAGAGTAAACTGTGTTTACTCTGCTCAGTTTATAAATGGACAGGAACCTCTGTCTCCTGTTCATTCATCTTTAGTGCTGAGAAAGGGACTGGGGAATGTGTCCTCAGTCCCCTTGTCTGTCTCAAAGGAGAGATGTCAGGGGTCTGTTTAGACCCCTGAAATCTCACCAAAGCCCCCCAAAAAATATTGTTAAAAAATTCTAAAAAATAAAAAAGTGTAAAATAATAAAATAAACTACTGACACCACTCCCCTGCCCTACCAACACTGTCCACTGCCCCAACCCCCTCCCCCCAAAAAGCATTGTGAAAAAAAATTAAAAAGAAATTAAATTGTAAAAAAAACTCAATTATTAAACCTAAAAAAAATACCGACACAACCACTGCCACCCACCCCCTTCCCTAGAAGCACTGCAAAAAAATATTGAGAAAGTGATTTAAAAAATGTTTTGCCGCGGGGAGGCTGGGCATTTGAGGACGCGCAGCGCCACCTCCCTGAAATGAGATTTTGCAGGTTGGGATTTCTGAGTGTATGTGTCAGGTAGGTTAGTGTATGTCAGATGGGTCAGTGTGTGTCAGGTAGGTCAGTGTACATCAGGCAGGAAACCTCCCCCCGGTGCCGGACTCGGACTTCGGACTGAAGCCCCTGGTCTTTTTGCAACCTAGCAACGCCCCTGCTTAGCAACATCCCATATAAGGAGCCAGTAGCTTGCTGCCATTCTAGCTTGGCATGCGCAGAGAACAGACATGAGAGTTCCAGCTCCTTATTTCTGCGTAATCAGAAATTAAAAAAAAAAAAAAAACAACAAGATGAGACGACTATTACTCTTAGCAAGCATCATTCTGCTCATTAACGCAGCGACAGGTAAGACATCTTCATTAAAGGGTTAGTTCACCTTTACCACAAAACTGCCTATGTAGATAAGGGACGTCTGTAGATGAAAACAAACTATGCAGCACTAACTAAAGCTGAATAATGCCCTTGCTATAGGTGTAGGCCATATATACATTAAAGAAGTTTATTGAAGAAATATTATGTAGACAATACAGATCAGAGAGTACAATAAGAAAGCTTCTGTTCAAACATATGTTTCAGTAAATCGGCCGGAGTTTACATTTATCTATGATGTATTGATGTAAGACAATCAAAAATTTGTCAAAAAGGTGTAGGCCATATATAAACCTCATGAAGCCTGACTGGAATACTCCCAGGACGTTGCTAAGTTCTCCCAGGATGTTGCTAAGTTCTCCCAGGACGTTGCTAAGTTCTCCCAAGACGTTGCTAAGTTCTCCCAGGACGTTGCTAGGTGGGGCCTAGTCATCACTGCTCACCTCCACCATCACAGGAGTGTGGAGCTCAAAGCTATAAGGGGAGAGAGAAAGAGTATGTGAGGGGGTTTGAATCAGAAAGAGAGCTCCCTCCTGTGATGGTGGAGGTGCACAGTGATGACTAGGCCTCACTTAGCAACATCCTGGGAGTCCTTGGCAACGTCCTGGGAGTACTTATCAACGTTGTGGGAGTACTTAGCAAGTCCTAGGATTACTCAGCAACGTCCTGGGAATACTTAGCAACATACTAGGATTACTTAGCCCATGTCCTGGGAGAACTTAGCATCATCTTGGGAGTACTTAGAAACGTCCTGGGATTACTTAGCAACATCCCATATAAGGAGTACAGCCAGTAGCTTGCTGCCAGTCTAGCTTGGCATGCGCTGAGAACAGAAATGAGAGTTCCAGCTCCTTATTTCTGTGTAATCAGAAATTAAAAAAAAAAAAAAAAAAAAAAAAAAAAAAACCACAAGATGAGATTATTACTCTTAGCAAGCATCATTCTGCTCATTAACGTAGCGACAGGTAAGATATCTTCATTAAAGGGTTAGTTCACCTTTACCACAAAACTGGCTATGTAGATAAAGGACGTCTGTAAATGAAAACAAACTGTGCAGCTCTAACTAAAGTTGAATAATGCCCTTGCCATAGGTGTAGGCCATATATAAACCTCATGAAGCCTGACTGGAATACTCATTTAAACAAGTATTCGGGCACAAAAAATGAAAAGCAATAATCCAGAATGAATAAACAGCAATGCTGAACATGTAAAACATACAAAAATAAGACTATAAGGTATGGCCATGAGGAATGAAAATGGTGAAGTCCATAATGAAGACACAGAGGAGTGGATAGTAAGGGTGATGTGAGGAGTCCACATTCATGGTAGCCTTCCGGTGGGAGTGGAAACCATATTCCCAAAAGACACTGAAAAAAACAAGACGACGGAGGAGCCTCTGGGTGCAGACTATAAAAAAAATTTAATGGTTAAAAGCAGCAGCAAAGATTGCACTCACATTTAAGTAGAACTGATAAGGAATGGAAAAGTCCCCAAAACAGCCGAGGTGGTCCGTGAGGTCAGTCTCTCCTCTGACTGGTCTCTGGTACGCTGGATGTATAGCGGCCGACAGCGATGGAGGGACATCAGAGTGAGGCTTGGAAAGCAAACAGTGGTCCAGGCGAGGGATGATGATGTCACAGATTGTGCACAGTGGAGCTATTCAGAAAATCTTTTGTATAGTGTATCCAAGGACCACAGTGGGAAACACTTCTTGGGGTTAGTGATGGAAGATGAACACTGCAAGTCACGGATATAGGTGGTGAGGCCTATGACTTTGAGTCTCAACTTTAATGGCTTTATTCATAGTAGCTGCCCCATATAGGAAGTGGAAGTCATAAACGATTTGGATATTTTTTTATGTTTTTTTCTCAGCGCCTACTGTATATCTGCTGTATTCATTTTTCACTTCCTCCTCCCTGGCCGTGGCCCATCGCATCATTTCCTGTTTGCAATGCCTTCTGGGAAGGGGCGGCAACTTCCTCTGACACTGCCGTTGCTATGGAAACCTGACCTGAACCCTATTACACTGCTTGTGCTGCACTGAGCATGTGCGAGATCTTCAAGGATGAGATCCAGGAAGAAATACAGTCTGGCTTCAGATGCCCAAACTTAAGATGGCCACGGCCTGCTGTACGTTTATAAAATAAACTACTGCTATAAACTAACAAAACAGACCTTAGTTTACAGACTAACTTTACTAGAATACATTAAGCTTGTGTATTATAGGGGGATTTTTATTTAAAAAGTATAATTTCGGCCGGAACATTACTTTAACAGAGGGAGTTTAATCCACAAAGCTACTGCTATTGATTAATATCTGATACGCATTAAAGGGGGGATCCGGCCGGGAAAAAAAAAATTTAAAAGTCAGCAGCTACAAACACTGTAGCTGCTGACTTTAAATAAGCACACTTACCTGTCCTGGGTGCCTGCGATGTCGGCCACCCGAGGGCGACCCGTCCCTCGGCTCTCGGGACCGCCATCCTAACTAAGGGAAACAGGCAGTGGAGCCTTACGGCTTCACTGCCCGTTTCCTACTGCGCATGCGCGAGTCGCGCAGCGCTTTGTGAATGGGACGCGATGCGTTGTGGGACACACACAGTTCCCATAATACACCGCGCCCCATTCCCCAGAAGACAACGCGGGGAGGAGAAGACAGAACATCACCGCGGAGTAGGAAGAGGCAGATTAGGAAGACTGCCTAGCAACATCTATTTCAGGTGAGTTAAAAAAAAAAAATTTCCTCCAATTTTTTTAGGTACTTTTTGGTGCAATTTTTTTTTTTTTTTGTGGTGGGCCTCCACTTTAAGAAAGAGATTTATCAGTATATCTCATATTGTTCATTGACCTGTCCTACCAACCAGTTTCAAATAAAGCAAAATAAAAATTCAGCATCTTGTCTGTTGTGAAATGGGAATTGCATGGGAAGGTCGGAGGGAAGCGCGATGGTAAAAGGCAAAATGAACAAATCAGCAGCTCCCAAGGGAGTAGTGTAGTAGTAGTATATATATATATATATATATATATATATATATATATATATATATATATATATATATATATATACATACACATATATACATACATTTTTTTTTTTTATATATATTATGAGTTAAAAATCAGTATTTTTTGCTAAAAAAAATTAAATTAGAACCCCCAAACATTATATATATATATATATATATATATATATATATATATATATATATATATTTGGGGGTTCTAAGTAATTTCCTAGCAAAAAATACTGATTGTACCTTATAAACAACAAATGTTAGAATTACGCCTGGTCTCACTTACATGCATAGGCAGATGAACTATCCTTTTAAATAGATACAGCAGAATTTGAATATTATTAGCTATACTGATACACAGATGGATCCTCCAGGACAACAGGCAAGGGGGAATTTAAAGCAAAATGTGTGATGGGTCTATATGTAGTGTGTAATGGTCTACAGGAAATTGTACAATCAACAGAATCTCCTAAAGACCCATCACACACTATACAATCTGATTGTACAGTCTCCTTTAGATCTGCCATCAATACACAGGTGATGTTGTCCTGTTGGTTTCAGTGAATCTAAAGCTGGCCATACACTATACAATCTGATTATACAATTTGTATTAGATTTACCACAACTATATGTAATAGGAGGACAGACCTAAACCATCCAATCATGCAGGCCCTTGTATTGCATAGCGGACAGTAGATCTAAAAGGGATTGTATAGTGTGTGTGATCAGCCTATAGGAGGTTGTACAATCAGATTGCATACTGTGTAGCTGAAGGGTCCTCCCAGTGATGAGGGGACAATTGACACCCCAGCAGTGTCCTGACTAGAAGAGGGGGGGGAGGGTCACACGGCTGCCACACACTCACCATTTGCTCGGACGATTCACCACTTGCCTTTTTCTGTCATTTGTTGTTTACAAGTTAAAATCAGTATTTTTTTTGCTAGAAAATGACTTAGAACCCCCAAACATTATATATATTTTTGAGGTGTCGCCGCACCACGTTAGAGAGAGAGCAATAATTCTAGTGCTAGACCTCCTCTGTAAAAAGGTAATTTTTAAGGAGATTTTTAAGTACCGAAGTCTGTCGCCATGCACAATTTTAAAACGTGACGTTAGGTATCTATTTACTTGGCGTAATATCATCGTTCGCATTATAGAAAAAAATTGGGCTAACTTTACTGGGTTTTTTTTTATTATTATTTATTTTTTAAATTCACAAAAGTGTTTTTTTTCCCCCCAAAAATCATGTTTAAAAAAATTGCTGCACAAATACAGTGTGACATTACATTTTGCAATGATCACCATTTTATTCCCTGGGGTCTCTGCTAAAGAAAAAAAAAATGTTTGGTGGTTCTGAGTAATTTTCTAGCAAAAAAAAAAAAAAAAAAAAAAAAAAAGATGATTTTTGCATGTAGGAGAGGAGTGCCGGAATTGGCCTGGTATGGAAGCGGTTAAATCTGCTAGTACATCTAGCATTCCCCTCCCCCCCTCCAGACTGAAAAATACTGCTGTCCAAAGGTGCCTCCTGTTCTCCTTCATCCAGAGTGGGGGACTCTAATATAAGAGGTGTATTACTGGCCAGATCACCGGGTGAACACAGAATAAAAAAGCTTAAAAGAAACAAAAACGAATGCAGCCACCACATCTAATGACTGATAAGCTGCAATAGAATACATTTTTGGGTTTAACCACTTCAGACCCAGAAGGTTTTACCCCCTTCCTGACCAGGCCATTTTTTTGCGATACGGCACTGCGTTACTTTAACTGACAATTGCGCGGTCGTGCGACCCTGTACCCAAATATAATGTTTGTCCCTTTTTTTCCCACAAATAGAGCTTTCTTTTGGTGGTATTTGATCACCTCTGCAGTTTTGATTTTTTGCATTATATTCGAAAAAAGACTGACAATTTAAAAAAAAAAAAAGATATTTTTTACTTTGTGCTATAAAACATTCCTCAAAAAAATTAAAAAATAATAATGTCTTCATAAATTTAGCCCACTATGTATTCTGCTACATATTTTTGGTAAAAAAAAATCCCAATAAGCGTATATTGATTGGTTTGAGCAAAAGGGCGCCATGTCCGCCAGGCACCCGCAAGCTTTTGTGACAGAGCAGGAACGTGGAACTTTGTGTGTAAATCACACAGATCCACGTCCTGCCAGGGGGAGTAGAGACGGATCTTGTGTTCCTAGTGTATAGGGACACCGATCGGTCTCCTCCCCTAGTCAGTCCCACCCCCCCTCCACAGTTAGAACACATTTAACCCCTTGATCGCCCCCTAGCATTAACCCCTTTCCTGCCAGTGACATTTATACAGTAATCAGTGGCTATTTTTAGCTCTGATCGCTGTATAAATGCCAATGGTCCCAAAAAAAAAGTGTCTGATCTGTCCGCCGCAATGTCGCACTCCTGATAAAAATCAGTGATCGCTGCCATTACTAGTAAAAAAAAAAAAAATAATAATAAAAATGACATAAAACTATTCCCTATTTTGTAGATGCTATAACTTTTGTGCAAACCAATCAATATACACTTATTGCGATTTTTTTTTTTTTTTACCAAAAATATGTAGAAGAATACGTATCAGCCTAAACTGATGAAAAAATTAGTTTTTTTACATTTATTTTTTGGATATTTATTATAGCAAAAAGTACAAAATATTGTTTTTTTGTTTTTTTTTTTAAATCGTCGCTCTTTTTTTTGTTCATAGCGCAAAAAATAAAAACCGCAGAGGTGATCAAATACCACTAAAACAAAGCTCTATTTGTGGGAAAAAAAAGGATATACATTTTGTTTGGGTATAACGTCACACGACCGAGCAATTGTTAGTTAACCAATTGCCGACCGTCTAACGCATATATACGTCGGCAGAATGGCACGGGCAGGCAGAATCACGTACCTGTACGTGATCTGCCTCCCGCGGGCGGGGAGACCGATCGGACCCCCCCCCGGTGCCAGCGGCGGTCGGCATTTCACTGGGAGCGTTGGGAGGCGAGGGGGAGACCATCCGATCGTGGCCCCCCCCTCGCGATCGCTCCCAGCCAATCGGAATCCTCCCCTGCCTGTGTGTAGTTTCACACAGGCAGAGGATGTGATGTCATCTCTCCTCGGCTTGGCAGTTTCCGTTCCAGCGCCGAGGAGAGAAGACATGTAAGTGCACAAAACACTACACACACACAGTAGAACATCCCATGACTAAGTCTTTATGACGAAACATGTCGGGGCGTGGCTACACGGCAATCGTTTTTGAGTGACGTAGGACGCTGTGACAGGGAGCGCCATACGAGGAAAGGTGGAAGTCGGTCACATCTACACCAGGGATCGGGTGAGACGGGTATTTTCGAGAGCGCAGTACCTGGGTCCGCCGTGACCACCACACACTGGTTTACTTACTTCATTTTTTTGCTGTGACAACTTGCTGTGCTGTGTTACTGTTGAGCCTGCAGTGAATTTTAAGGATGTGAGTGCAATGGTGAAGGGGCTTTTGATTTTTAATAAATTTTATTACGTTATTGCACCATTGGATTATTTTTCTTTTTTCATGTGGAGAGAGCTCTTGGGCATTACACTTTGGAGAGTTAAAGGTGTACAGGTTTACCACTGAAGATCATTCTTATCCCTTGTGAGTGTGGGATAGAAGCTTGTTGGCCCTGACACGAGAGTGTGGGCAAAAGGAGCTGGTGAGTGCATTCACCTAAGGGGAGTGGATTCACAGTCACAGAGGTGCGGTGGAAGATTCATTTAAGTAGAAGATTTGCACCACAACACGTCACGGATTTTGTTTTGGACTATTTTATTTTTGGATTGTTTGTGGACACACTTTATAGATATAATTTTTTGCGAGTTAATTCACATTGGCTCTCAGTTATAATTGTCACATTATATTTATATGTGCACAGATACGTTATTCACTTAATTGGTTTATATGCACCATTCGTTTGTGATTTTTTTGAGTACATCATTGTATGCACATTAATGATGAAGGATGAGGACGTGATGTAATCATTGCACAGGTTGATACATCAGCTTATCACTCTTCACTACACTTCATTATTTGATTAGGGATCACTTTTAGCGCTGCTATTTTGAGTTCACTAGGGGCGAGTTTGTGGTGAATCAATTTTTTACTGTATACTTATCATTTAAGCAGCAGCTCAGATTTAGGTTTTTGCCATCAGCGCAGCGTTTTTGGGTGTATGAGTGGGCGGATTTTTATACATCTAATCTTTTTTACACAGTAGAACATGCCAGGCATACTTTACACCCCCGATCGCCCCCCGATCCCCCCCCTGTCACAAACACCAAGCAGAATTTTTTTTTCTCTGATTACTGATTGGTGTCAGTTTGTGACAGTTACAGTGTTAGGGCAGTGAGTATTACCCCCCTTTAGGTCTAGGGTACCCCCCTAACCCCCCCTAATAAAGTTTTAACCCCTTGATCACCCCCTGTCACCAGTGTCACTAAGTGATCATTTTTCTGATCGCTGTATTAGTGTCGCTGGTGACGCTAGTTAGGGACGTAAATATTTAGGTTCGCCGTCAGCGTTTTATAGCATCAGGGACCCCCATATACTATCTAATAAAGGTTTTAACCCCTTGATTGCCCCCTAGTTAACCCTTTCACCACTGATCACTGTATAACTGTTACGGGTGACGCTGGTTAGTTCGTTTATTTTTTATAGTGTCAGGGCACCCGCCGTTTATTACCAAATAAAGGTTTAGCCCCCTGAACGCCCGGCGGTGATATGCGTCGCCCCAGGCAGCGTCAGATTAGCGCCAGTACCGCTAACACCCACGCATGCAGCATACGCCTCCCTTAGTGGTATAGTATCTGTACGGATCAATATCTGATCCGATCAGATCTATACTAGCGTCCCCAGCAGTTTAGGGTTCCCAAAAACGCAGTGTTAGCGGGTTCAGCCCAGATACCTGCTAGCACCTGCGTTTTTCCCCTCCGCCCGGCCCAGCCCAGCCCACCCAAGTGCAGTATCGATCGATCACTGTCACTTACAAAACACTAAACAAATAACTGCAGCGTTCGCAGAGTCAGGCCTGATCCCTGCGATCGCTAACAGTTTTCTTGGTAGCGTTTTGGTGAACTGGCAAGCACCAGCCCCAGGTAGCGTCAGGTTAGCGCCAGTACCGCTAACACCCACGCACGCAGCATACGCCTCCCTTAGTGGTATAGTATCTGTACGGATCAATATCTGATCCGATCAGATCTATACTAGCGTCCCCAGCAGTTTAGGGTTCCCACAAACGCAGTGTTAGCGGGATCAGCCCAGATACCTGCTAGCACCTGCGTTTTGCCCCTCCGCCCGGCCCAGCCCAGCCCACCCAAGTGCAGTATCGATCGATCACTGACACTTACAAAACACTAAACGCATAACTGCAGCGTTCGCAGAGTCAGGCCTGATCCCTGCGATCGCTAACAGTTTTTTTGGTAGCGTTTTGGTGAACTGGCAAGCACCAGCGGCCTAGTACACCCCGGTCGTAGTCAAACCAGCACTGCAGTAACACTTGGTGACGTGGCGAGTCCCATAAGTGCAGTTCAAGCTGGTGAGGTGGCAAGCACAAGTAGTGTCCCGCTGCCACCAAAAAGACAAACACAGGCCCGTCGTGCCCATAATGCCCTTCCTGCTGCATTCGCCAATCCTAATTGGGAACCCACCACTTCTGCAGCGCCCGTACTTCCCACATTCACATCCCCAACCAAATGCAGTCGGCTGCATGAGAGGCATTTTCTTTATGTCCTCCCGAGTACCCCTACCCAACGAACCCCCCCAAAAAAGATGTCGTGTTTGCAGCAAGCGCGGATATAGGCGTGACACCCGCTATTATTGTCCCTCCTGTCCTGACAATCCTGGTCTTTGCATTGGTGAATGTTTTGAACGCTACCATTCACTAGTTGAGTATTAGCGTAGGGTACAGCATTGCACAGACTAGGACACACTTTCACAGGGTCTCCCAAGATGCCATCGCATTGTGAGAGACCCGAACCTGGAACCGGTTACATTTATAAAAGTTACAGTTACAAAAAAAAGTGTAAAAAAAAAAAACAAAAACACAAAAATATAAAATAAAAAATAATAGTTGTCGTTTTATTGTTCTCTCTCTCTCTATTCTCTCTCTTGTTCTGCTCTTTTTTTACTGTATTCTATTCTGCAATGTTTTATTGTTATTATGTTTTATCATGTTTGCTTTTCAGGTATGCAATTTTTTATACTTTACCGTTTACTGTGCTTTATTGTTAACCATTTTTTTGTCTTCAGGTACGCCATTCACGACTTTGAGTGGTTATACCAGAATGATGCCTGCAGGTTTAGGTATCATCTTGGTATCATTCTTTTCAGCCAGCAGTCGGCTTTCATGTAAAAGCAATCCTAGCGGCTAATTAGCCTCTAGACTGCTTTTACAAGCAGTGGGAGGGAATGCCCCCCCCCCAACGTCTTCCGTGTTTTTCTCTGGCTCTCCTGTCTCAACAGGGAACCTGAGAATGCAGCCGGTGATTCAGCCAGCTGACCATAGAGCTGATCAGAGACCAGAGTGGCTCCAATCATCTCTATGGCCTAAGAAACCGGAAGCTACGAGCATTTTTGACTTAGATTTCGCCGGATGTAAACAGCGCCATTGGGAAATTGGAAAAGCATTTTATCACACCGATCTTGGTGTGGTCAGATGCTTTGAGGGCAGAGGAGAAATCTAGGGTCTAATAGACCCCTTTTTTTTTCAAAAAAGAGTACCTGTCACTACCTATTGCTATGATAGGGGATATTTACATTCCCTGAGATAACAATAAAAATGATTTAAAAAAAAAAATGAAAGGAACAGTTTTAAAATAAGATAAAAAAAAATAATAATAATAAAGAAAAAAAAAAAAAAAAAAAAGCACCCCTGTCCCCCCTGCTCTCGTGCTAAGGCGAACGCAAGCGTCGGTCTGGCGTCAAATGTAAACAGCAATTGCACCATGCATGTGAGGTATCACCGCGAACGTCAGATCGAGGGCAGTAATTTTAGCAGTAAACCTCCTCTGTAAATCTAAAGTGGTAACCTGTAAAGGCTTTTAAAGGCTTTTAAAAATGTATTTGGTTTGTCGCCACTGCACGTTTGTGCGCAATTTTAAAGCATGTCATGTTTGGTATCCATGTACTCGGCCTAAGATCATCTTTTTTATTTCATCAAACATTTGGGCAATATAGTGTGTTTTAGTGCATTAAAATTTAAAAAAGTGTGTTTTTCCCCAAAAAAATGCGTTTGAAAAATCGCTGCGCAAATACTGTGTGAAAAAAAAAAATGAAACACCCACCATTTTAATCTGTAGGGCATTTGCTTTAAAAAAATATATAATGTTTGGGGGTTCAAAGTAATTTTCTTGCAAAAAAAAATTATTTTTTTATGTAATCAAAAAGTGTCAGAAAGGGCTTTGTCTTCAAGTGGTTAGAAGAGTGGGTGATATGTGACATAAGCTTCTAAATGTTGTGCATAAAATGCCAGGACAGTTCAAACCCCCCCCAAATGACCCCATTTTGGAAAGTAGACACCCCAAGCTATTTGCTGAGAGGCATGTCGAGTCCATGGAATATTTTATATTGTGACACAAGTTGCGGGAAAGAGACAAATTTTGCGCAAAGTTGTCACTAAATGATATATTGCTCAAACATGCCATGGGAATATGTGGAATTGCATCCCAAAATACATTCTGTTGCTTCTCCTGAGTACGGGGATACCACATGTGTGAGACTTTTTGGGAGCCTAGCCGCGTACGGGACCCCGAAAACCAAGCACCGCCTTCAGGATTTCTAAGGCCGTAAATTTTTGATTTCACTCTTCACTGCCTATCAAAGTTTCGGAGGCCATGGAATGCCCAGGTCGCAAAAAACCCCCCCAAATGACCCCATTTTGGAAAGTAGACACCCCAAGCTATTTGCTGAGAGGTATAGTGAGTATTTTGCAAACCTCACTTTTTGTCACAAAGTTTTGAAAATTGAAAAAAGAAAAAAAAAAATGTTTTTTCTCGTCTTTCTTTATTTTCAAAAACAAATGAGAGCTGCAAAATCCTCACCATGCCTCTCAGCAAATAGTTTGGGGTGTCTACTTTCCAAAATGGGGTCATTTGGGGGGGTTTGTGCCACCTGGGCATTCCATGGCCTCCGAAACTGTGATAGGCAGTGAAGAGTGAAATCAAAAATTTACACCCTTAGAAATCCTGAAGGCGGTGATTGGTTTTCGGGGCCCCGTACGCGGCTAGGCTCCCAAAAAGTCCCACACATGTGGTATCCCCGTACTCAGGAGAAGTAGCTAAATGTATTTTGGGGTGCAATTCCACATATGCCCATGGCCTGTGTGAGCAATATATCATTTAGTGACAACTTTGTGCAAAAAAAAAAAAAAAAAAATTTGTCACTTTCCCGCAACTTGTGTCAAAATATAAAACATTCCATGGACTCAACATGCCTCTCAGCAAATAGCTTGGGGTGTCTACTTTCCAAAATGGGGTCATTTGGGGGGGTTTTATGCCATCTTTCAAAATTTTCGGTCTTTTTCCGTGTATAGCGCAAAAAATAAAAACGGCAGAGGTGATCAAATACCATCAAAAGAAAGCTCTATTTGTGGGAAGAAAAGGACGCAAATTTCGTTTTGGTACAGCATTGCATGACCGCGCAATTAGCAGTTAAAGCGACGCAGTGCCGAATTGTAAAAAGTGCTCTGGTCAGGAAGGGGGTAAAACCTTCCGGGGCTGAAGTGGTTAAAGCGACGCAGTGCCGAATTGCAAAAAAAAAAAAAGTGGTTAAAAACAATTGCTAGTCATCGCCATCTAGTGGCTGAAATGCGGCATTACACACACACACACACACACACACACACACACACACACACACACACACACACACACACACACACACACACACACACACACACACACACACACACACACACACACACACTTCAGAATTTGATTTTAAACAAACCCCTGAGGGGAAAAATTATTTTATTCTTTCCTGTTACTGGCCATTTATAACATTGTTTTACACGATTTTATCGGAGCTTTCAGTTGAAAAACCTTTTTTCCAGCTGTGAAAATAATGGCGGTAGATGTACCGAATTTTATCCAATTGGTCGTCGGATCGCAGTTGATAATCCCATGCCGGTTTCATCTGGCTGACCCAACCAAAGGATATCTTGTGAGAATGGAGTGGGGGGAGAGTGACCCAAAATGCGACCTCATACGAAAATCTAATCTATCGATACAACCGCAAGGTGACCGTATCAATGAACCCCAGGGTCAGAATGTTCGACAGACTCGCCAACGGTGGCAACTGCTCCATGGAGATAGATCCGGTCAGGTTGGATGACACTGGTATCTATCAACTGAACATCAGCATTGATGACTACTTCTCTGTATTACTTACAGATTACTACACTGATGACGATGGCGGTGAAGATGATCTGGACAAAAACAAGGATGACTTTCCGCTGTATGTCACTCTTCTAATTATGGTAGGAATCATATTCAGCGTGGTGATCCTGACCGGTTGCATCTGGAATGTGTGCAGGTAAGTTCCGCTAGCACTTTATTTCCTTTCAAGAGTGTCTTCCCAGCCAGAAGTAGAAATTGTTGAAGAACTCTGTATTTGTGACCCAAAATGCGACCTCATACGAAAATCTAATATATCGATACAACCGCAAGCTGACCGTATCAATGAACCCCAGGGCCAGAATGTTCAACAGACTCGCCAACGGTGGCAACTGCTCCATGGAGATAGATCCGGTCCGGTTGGATGACACTGGTATCTATCAACTGAACATCAGCATTGATGACCAGATATATACACCGTATCCATTTGTGGCAGTTATTGTCCAACATCCGCCAGGTAAGTTACAGAAATCTAAGCCATATATAGTCTTTTCACCTTCTACCTTCTCTGTGTTACTTACAGATTACTACTTTGATGATGATGACCGTAGCGATGATCCGGACAAAAACAAGGATGACTTGCCGCTGTATGTCACTCTTCTAATTATTGTAGGAATCATATTCGGCGTGGTGATCCTGGCCGCTTGGATCTGGAATGTGTGCAGGTAAGTTCCGTTAGCAATTTATTTCCTTTGAAGAGTGTCTTCCCAGCCAGAAGTAGAAATTGTTGAAGAACTCTGTATTTGTCCTAAATACACAATGCGTATGTTATGTCTCCTTGTTCTTTACAGATATACATGCAAGCACATGAAAGAGGTAATAGAGACAGGTACCTTAGAAGACCTCTCCTTGAGGAGAGCACACAATCTAAGCCAGCCATTCTCAACCAGGGTTCCTCCAGAGGTTGCTATGGGTCCCTTGAGCTGTGGCTGATGAACCACCTATTTGATGGTGCCTACAGAGATCGAGGTTCAGCATCAATTAGCAAAGCCAGCAGCATGACACCAAATATCTTTTTAGCTGTCATTAACCACTTGAGGTCCGGGCCATAGCCGAATGACGGCTACAGCGCGGACCTCAATCTCCGGGAGGACGTCATATGACGTCCTCCCCTATGCACGCGCACCGCGCGCACCCTGCAGGGCGCGCGGTGTGCGCGCTGTGATCACCGAGTCACAGAGACTCGGATGATCACAGATCCGAGTAAGGGGCCGGTCCCGGCCCCTTACCATGTGATCAGCTGTCAGCCAATGACAGCTGGTCACATGATGTAAACAAAAGCTCGGTGATCGGTTTCGTTTTCTCCTCACGCTGACAGCGTGAGGAGGAAAAAAAAGCCGATCACCGGCTCATGTCAAAGGGACATCGGTCCCGAAGAGGAAGGAGGCACAGATGCCTCATCTGTGCCTCCAAGTGCCATCTGCCAGTGCCCACAGTGCCCACAAGTGCCACCTATTAAAACCCACAAGTGCCACCTATTAAAACCAACAAGTGCCACCTATTAAAACCCACAAGTGCCACCTATTAAAGCCCACAAGTGCCACCTATCAATGCCCACAAGTGCCACCTATTAGTGCCACCTAGCAGTGCTGCCATCAGTCAGTGCCCAATCAGTGCCCAACACTGCCACCCATCAGTGCCCATAACCGCCACCCATCAGTGCCCATCACTGCCACCTAACAGTGCCCATCAGTGCCGCCCCATCAGCGTACATCAACGAAGGAGAAAAATTAGCTGTTTGCAAAAATTGATAACAAAATATAAAAAAAAATATAATTTTTTTTCAAAAATTCTGTCTTTTAAAATTTTTTTAACAAAAAATAAAAACCGTAGAGGTGATCAAATACCATCAAAAGAAAGCTCTATTTGTGGGAAAAAAATGATAAAAATTTCATTTGGGTACCGTGTTGTATGACCGCGCAATTGTCATTCAAAGTGCGACAGCGCTGAAAGCTGAAAATTGGTCTGGACAGGAGGGGGGTTTAAGTGCCCAGTAAGCAAGTGGTTAAGGGTGGCATTCTGAACACCACTCTAAGGAGGGACATTCTTCCTATTGGCCACCAGTATAAGGGGCATTGTTCCTATTGACCCCTGATAAATTGGTTTTAATAAGGGTTCCTCGAGACCTGAAAATTATTTTTGGGGTTCCTCCAGGGTTAAAAGGTTGAGAAAGGCTGATCTGAGCAATATAAATACAGTAATCTCAATGCACAAATCTTTAATACCAAGATAAGGATCCTTAGACCCCTTTCACACTGAAGGGCTTTTTTAAGGCGCTATAGCACTAAAAATAGCGCCTGTAAAGCACCTGAAAAATGTCTCATCTGCAATCCCAGTGTGAAAGCCCGGGTGCTTTCACACTGGGGCGGTTCGCTTGCAGGACGTTAAAAAAGTCCTGCAAGCAGCATCTGTGGAGGAGCGGTGTATACACCTCCACCGCTCGTCCACCGCCCCTGCCCATTGGAATGCTTTGGCGCTATTCGGGCAGGAGCGGGGCGCTTTTAACCCCCTAAAAGAAGTTAAAAACGCCCATGTAGCGCCGCTGCCGAAAAGCGCTACACGGGCATTTTTCAACTCCTTCCAGAGGGTTAAAAGTGCCCCACTCCCGACAAGGCGCTATTCAAGTCTGCTAGCTCCTGGTGAAGAGGACCATGTCCATGAAACGTGTTGGGCAGAAAGACTTGCTATAAATCACTGCAGTGGTTTAATGACCGTTTTATAATTGTATTTTATTATATGTTTACTTTTTTTAAAGAAATTAAATAAAATGTTAAAAATTTTACTAAAAACGCTGTGCCTCAAAAGTCCCATATGTTACTACAGACACTTTGTTGTTCCTACTTAGTAGGAACAAACGATTTCTCTCCTCTCCCCTGACAGAACAGGGATTTGTGTGCGTGCATGTGCTGGCGGTCGTGCACGCGACTGCAGGTAGCCGGCAGTGATTTCGCCCGCCAGCCACACGCATCGGGTCTCCCGCCGTGCAGCCCCCTAGTGGCTCCTAAAGGGTATGATGTACCCATACGGGGTTTCGCCCAGAGGTGCCATTCTGCCGCTGTATATAGATGTGAGCCGGTCGAGAACCGGTTAAAGGGTATGTAAACCCTAATACTACACTTCTATTATTTAATTACATTTGGTTGTTTAAAAATAAATATAAAAGTTGCACCTTTTTGATTTTGTCAGAAATCTTGTCAGCCGATAACATCTCCGTGCCGACTGTTATCAATGCCATTGTTCCCAGCTATCTCTGGGGACTACAGAAACCCCCCCCCCCCAATCCCTCTATGTTATAGAACAGGGGTCTCAAACTCAAATTACCTGAGGGCCACAGGACGAGTAGGCCTGTAGGCCATGGCCAGCAGGACCCGCAGGTCACATAGGCCATGGCCAGAGGCCAGCAGGACCGCACAGGTCAGCGGCCAGCAGGACCCCACAGGTCAGCGGCCAGCAGGACCCCACAGGTCAGCGGCCAGCAGGACCCCACAGGTCAGCGGCCAGCTCCTAGCAGGATCCACAGGCCATGGGCACTTGAGCAGCACCCAGTGTTGAGGGCTATTTTGAGGTTACTGGATGGGCACTGGGGCAGGGTAAATGAGGTGTACAAGGGGGGATAGATGGGATGATCATGTGGGGGTCAGCTGGGGGTGTCAGGGTCTCTCACGGTGAACTCAGTGATGGGCCGATGGCAGCTGCCAGCTCGGGCTCAGCAGGACAGGTCCTCCTCCTTGCACTCCGAGCCAGTGAGTCAGACTCAGCCACAACGGTGTCCAAAAAGATCCCACTGGGAGTTGTAGTTTGGCTGTAGTCAGTGGTGTCACTAGGGTTGGCGTCACCTGGTGCGGTAAAACATGGTGTCACCCCCCCTGTCTAGGCTGCACAGCACCATGCAGGCAGCGCACAGTCATGGGGCGCACCCCAAACCAGCCCCTATAAATGATAGTATAGGGTGGTATAGTGGCAGATTAGGGTAGTATAGGGTAATGTAGTGGCAGGTTGGGGTGATTTAGGGTAGTATAGGGCATGTTGGGGTGGTATAGGTGTATCGCTGGTAGATTTGCGATCTACCATCTGATAGGTAAATTTAGTAACTTGTTCGTTAGGGAAGTTAGATTTGCCTCTGTTCCAGCTTGTCTGACGTTGCGGGTATTTCCATACTGAGCCGTGGGTGTCGCTGTTACCACTGGCTAGTGTTGGAAAGGCAACGTGTCGAAGCGTATGGATGCTCTTCTGTCCCGGAGACAACTCGGTGGAGGTGGTCCTCCGAGTTGCATTCTGGGAGAGGGTGTAAGTGGGACAGACGCCATTTTTTGGGGTTCGTTTTACAGCCACCTGCTAACCCTCCTGGCCGACAGGTATGCGTTAGAGAGCTATCTCGTGGTCCTCCGTTCCGGAGGCCCGCGTCGCATGGGTGGGCCCAGAAGCTTGTCTGGGGCCTACCACAGCAGCAGAGGAATGGTCCTGAGCTGTCTATCCAGAGTGAAGAAGCTGGACA